>NC_061117.1:105898419-106135517 GCF_002878395.1 Capsicum annuum
TCATAATAATCATCATAAGATATGTGTTCATGCTTCAAATTCGTAAAAATCAAATAAAATCATGCCTTTGTAAAGAAAATTACTTTTGGGCACAAGAATGAAAGAGAGTTCTTGTTGAAAAATCCCATATACCTTGAATGATGAACTTTAGATTGATACTCATTTTTGAGATGTTAATCGTGCCTTTGAATGATGTTTCTTGGAGTTCTTGAACTAGGAACTTGGAATCTTGAATAAATTTGCAGAATTAATGGTGAACTTTGGAGGTTCTTGAAGTTGGATGTAGTAGCTTAGGGTTTTCTTTTCGAGGGAATTTGATGAAATATAGTATATAATGCTTATAATAGGCTTTAATATAGGGTTAGGACAGATTTTGGGCAAGGGGGAATGACCAAAACGCCCCTAAAAATTAAATAATTCTCGAATCTGTCCTTTTGTGGACTATTTTGATAGTCTGAAGTAGATTAACCATAATATTTTTCTCCGATATCCAAATAGATGAAACCAATTTCATTAGAAAGAGGACTCTCATATCTTTCCGTTGATATATAGTATCTCACCCAGATCATTGCATATGACGGGTTATGATCATTTGAAGTTGACCCATAAATTCACTTTTGATATGCTGAAGTAGATCGACCATAACTTTTTGCTCCGATAGACCAATTAGATGAAACCAATTTCATTGGAAAGAGGACTCGCAGATATTTCTGTTGATATATAGTAGATCACCCAGTTTATTATGTATAAGGAGTTATGATTATTTAAATTTGGAGCAAAAATACGCCAGGCCTCAGTACTTTTTCCTGCATGTTTTACTGTTTATTGCTATTCATGATTCGATCAGAATGTTCATAACTCGTTGCTCGACTGTCCGTTTTGGATGATTCACATATCGTTGGAAAGCTTATTCGATACTATACGCAATGGTGGGTCATAATATAAGACATTTCGTATGGAAAATTTATAATTCATTCTAAAAGATAAAACCCAACATATTTACGCACAAAATTTAAATGAAAAATTTCCCGAGGTACTACAGCATCATCGGTCAATTGAGCTAAATTATGATATAAAAAAGTCTATGTATCTATGTCAAGGTACCGAACAAAACCTGAATCTTATTCATCATCACTTTACAAAATAACTAACCAACTAGAACAGTAATACGATATATCATATCAATACATACCACAACCATCATATATAAAATGAATAATCAATCTGAAAGCATAAAGCAACATATATACAATTTCAATCACAGAAATACCATGTTTAACGTGCATATAACCATTAGAGCATAAAGTAAAAGAACATTGAGAAGTACAACGAAAAGAGCATAATGTAAAGAACTCATCACAGTATCCCATACTACTAGAGAGTACAACAATAGATAAAATCATCAACATATCAAGATATATATGTAACCAACTCACACTTTTCTATGGTTTCCGCATTTCCCATCAGCAGTCATTTGCCAAGATCTATAATCATCATCATGTACCACAGTTGAAATAACATATACAAAGGAAATCATAACTGCAGTCATATTGCCATTTAGATACCTATGATATCGATACACTCTATGTAGTCATTATTAACTAACCAACACTTATTATCATTACACTACTAATCCACTAGTCCTTATAGGTTCTCAATTATGGTCTAACAGATTCTTAACATAAACCTCAATCATGAGATTACACTAACTATTATTCAATACATAACCAACATCAATATCTAGTCAAGGTACACTACTAATCCATAGGTGCTATTTGAACAAAACTTACTTCTAGTTATCATAGGTTTACATGTCATAACATGGGTAGAAGGTTACTTATCACCAAATGTACATATCTATCTATCAACTGATGCCTCTTACTAGCTATCATCATAATCTATAATACTTTATTTAATAACCTAATGACATTATTCTTTAATAATCAATACCATTAATCATCACCAATGGTAACCTATTATACCCATTGACCACATAACAAACATATTTTCTAGTTATTACATTTCAACTATCAAGGTCTATTACTTGGTATTCTAGTCTTCTAGTCATCAAGTAAAATAGTCACTTAGTAGTCTAGTAATTACCACAAAACTCATGTAACTAGGCAATATTCCTTAGTCAATCCCTTTATTCAAGCCAAATAGACCCACTAGGTGAATGCTTATTCTAAAAAAGATTCCACTACTAATCAGCCTTAACTCTTTATTCTACATATCCTATTTCTACTCACCATTAAATACTAATGAATCACACCAGTAAACAAGTTATTAGGATTAAAGAATTTTAACCAACATCCTAAGATTATCATCATATATTGAAGGCACACACTGATGTAATCCTATAAAAGCATAACCACACATAAATAAATACACACATATTTACCATACATAATATCAATATATCCTCTGGATGTACCGGTGTAACGCCCCAATTTTTTGAACCGGGGTGCTACATGGTATGTATGATCCCGAAGGACCACAATCTAACCCATGATTGATATTTTTACCTGTACACTTCAATCTTTGATATAATAATGTGAAAAAAATGAACAATAGGCCATGAGATTCAACTAAATAAAATATCTGAGAAATCATAACATCTGTATTAGGTAATGAATACCTAAAACAACTGAAATCTAAATCAAATCTGAAATAAATCTAAAAGCCTCTAAATACTTTCTGAATAAGGTGTTGAAGGAATATGTCTCCAACTAACTCCGTCCAGCAAAACTAATCTGAAATAAAAAATGAAATAAAATAATATTGTCCTTAAAAGGATGAGGACTCACTGCAACTCTACGACAAGAATGCTACTTCTATTGCTGATCTAGAGCTCATATCTGTGAACTTATGGTGTAACGTGAAAGAAAGTATCATAGAACAAATGTGTCAGTACAACTGGGAGAACTGAGTATACTAGTGAGGTAGGATAAATGAAAAAGGGTTTACATCCATGAACGATGCTAACTAACTAACTGATATGAACTTAAGAGTGCAAACATGCATACCTAGTAACTAGAATCGTGAATATGTGATAATTAGAGTTGTACGCTAATACATGGTTTAATGATATCTAACATGAATAAAACTGGAACCATGATAACATGGGTGGCTGTGCCTGACAATCCTGAATTTGATGGAACTACCTAAGTTTTGTACTATAATTGGATTGACTATATTTGACAGTCTTAGAATACTTAAATCTGAAGAATTTCTAAGTTCTTTTACTAAGACTAAGACTGAGACGGATATTCTGAGAGGTAGTTATTTGATCGATATGACCCAATAACGCATATAGCTAAGTTAGGATCCAATCTCTACCCCAACTTGAAGGGTGTCAATACCGCGCCTTTGGTAAGGATAACTGTGAGTGACCCTTAGCTGGCAGGTACCCAAACTGAGAATGGTGGGAACCTTAAACTTACAGATTAAGCCATCTCATCAACCCTAATCTAACAGGTTAAGATGTCTCAATCTACGTTGGCTACATAGTTCAGGAACACAAGGATGATTACTAGGAATCACACCCTAAATTGGCAGGTGACTTTCGTTGACTGACGGAATAGTATTACTATTTGGGAATTAATTGAGATCATGAGATTTCTGAGGTTTCCTGAGTCACATGACCGACTGATATAGATCATGGATTGATTGAGATTATCGTGATAACATGACATAGCTCTAGGCACACAACTATATTTTTTGGGTACAAGTACCCCCAGATATCGATGGAAGGAAACTCACACACATGACTAACTTGATCGTAAGAGTAGAGTCTAAAATTTACAATATCATGAGCAGGGGATTTCACACTGAGTGTAGTTGTCAACATCTTATACATGGAAGGTAAATTCATACAATATGTATATACTTGCATAGCTTCAATATCATGGTCAATCCATATCGCAACAACAACGCATATCACTCACATGGAATTCAGGGGAAATCGTAAAGTATAGAGCATGGACTTGTCATTTAAGCACTATTAAATCATAGGACATGAATTCTATCATCCTAGGCATATTATCAAACACTTTGCATGCATTCTTTTAGCTTAAGTATGTTCATGAATTTCATCATATTAAGCCACATAAAGATCATGGATTTCAACTAACAAACACATATAATTCATGAAATTACCTTTAGATATCATCTTGAAATTTAAAAAACCATCATCACTATGGTCATGCTCATATCCCAACAAGACAATTAGAAAATAATATTTAAAACATGGTTTTGAGCTCTATGAATAAAATAGATCCATAGATGACCACTATGCATACCTGACTCAAGGTTCTTGATGTTTTTAAACTTGAAGGATTTGAAATCTTTGATTTTTTTAAAGAAGATTGGGTCTTGTTCTTGAAGATTAAATTTATAGAGAAACCCTAGTTTTTGTTTGTGAAATAATAATGACCAAAAATGGCTGAATTCAGACTCATCTGGGTATATATAGGAGAGTGCTATGTCACCCAAATACCCCTATTATAACGTCCTAGAAATAAACTGAACATGGTGTGTGATGACCCAAATGAAGGTCCATTAGAAACTTGATGGTCCATCATTTCGACCGTTATATGTGGACACGAAATGGGGTTCACTGGATAAGAGTTAACAGCATGGATGATGGTTTGTCAAAAATCTCACGATCCATCCACTTGTCTGTCAATCCTTATCTAGAACGTGGCCCTACTGCCTTAGCTGTGAAAGTCAAAGTAGTGGTCCATCACTTGTTTGGCGGTCCGTCAACTTGGACATCGCACCTGGGCGTTTCGGTTAGTTATGAGAAAACATCCATAACTTCCTCATCTGGTGTCGGATTTGGACAAAATTGGTATCGTTAGAAAGCTAACTGAACTTCCCATGTGATAGAAACTAGAAATCTCAAAAATACCATGAATACAAAAATAGATTTGTATTTCAAAGCTAGTATTAGTATCCTTAAGATGATTTCTAGTTTGGAATAAGCATGGGTATTATAATATCTCCCCTTGAGAACATTCATCCTCGAATGAGACTGACTAAGAGGGAAAATAATAAATGAACATGAGCTGATCATGAGTGACTAAGACATGACTTCATGACTAACATGCTAAATATATTGAGCTCATGCATATCTGACGGATGGCCAACTGATACATTAATGCATGACTGAGTTTTCTGATAAATTCAGTTTCTCAAGATGAGAATGCAAAGTTGATGCATGATTTTTTAACTAAATTGATACATGAATGCATGACAGAGTATAAAATAGTAGTAGATACCACGTTTATAATGGGAACATGAACTGAATAAGCTTAAGGCAAACTATTACCTTGAGCTTGATCTGAATCAATGGAGAAGAGGTAAGGATACTTGGTACGCATATCTACTTCTTCTTCCCAAGTTGCTCGCTTGATGGACTGGTTTCGCCAAAGAACCTTAACTAGAGGGACCTCTTTGTTCCTAAATCAACGAGTCTGATAGTCTAAGATTTTAACTGAAATCTCTTCATAAGAGAGACTGTTCTGAACATCAACGCTCTGAATAGGGACTATAACTGGTAGGTCACCTACGCACTTCTTGAGCAAGGATACATGGAAGATTGGATGAACTGAGGCTAAATTTGAAGGCTATTAAAGCTCATAAGCTACCTTGCCTAAATGACTTAGAATCCTGAAGGGACCGACATAGCAGGGATTGAGTTTCCTTTTCTTGTCAAACCTTTTTACTCCCTTCATCGGAGAGATCTTGAGATAGCCATAGTCATCGACCTCGAATTCAAGATCCTTTCTACGAACATCAGCATAAGACTTCTATTAGCTCTGATCAGCCCAGAGTCTCTCTTTGATCAACTAAACATTCTCTAAGGTATCGAAAACCAAGTCAGGACCTATGACTGAGGCCTCACTAACTTTAAACCAAAAAATTGGAGATCTACACCACCTTCCAAAGAGAGCTTCGAATAGAGCCATTTTAATAGTAGAATGATAGCTATTGTTGTATATAAACTCAATCAAAGGCAAGTGGTCATCCCAACTTCCCTTAAAATAAATTACACTCGCCCTTAGCATATCTTCAAGTATCTAAATGGTCGTTTTTACTTGATAATTTATCTGAGGATGAAATGTTGTACTTAGATGAACTTGGGTAGCAAGACCCCTTTGGAATGCTTTCCAGAAGTGAAAGGTGAACTGGGTACCTCTATCTAAAATAATAGATAATCAAACACCGTGTAATCTGAAAAACTCCTTAATATAGAGTTTGGCATAATCCTCGGCTGAATAAGAGGTATGAATTGGAAGAAAATGAGCTGACTCGGTCATCCTGTCTATAATAACCCAAATAGAATCGTGCTGATGATGAGTTCGAGGCAAACCCATCATGAAGTCCATGTTCACTTCTTCCCACTTCCTAGTAGTAATGATGAACTCCTGCATGGGCCCACTAGACTTTTGATGCTCTATCTTAACTTGCTAACATGTAGAGCACTTAGCCATAAACTCTACAACATCTCTCTTTATCCCACTCCACCAATAGATTTCCCATAGGTTGTGGTACATCTTAGTGGCCCCTGGATGAATAGAGTCATGCACCATGCACTTCTGCAAGAATCCGTTGCCTTAAGTCATCCATACCTGGAATGCATAGACGACCCTGACAATGAAAAACCTCACCTCTCTCTTGGGAGAAAAACTCTACTCTCTGATTCTAAACTGACTCTTTTAAATTGACTCTGAACTACTCCGAACACATACATCACCCTCCGAAGAATTAACTAAGCAAACACCTAGTCTGGCGAGCTGATGGATTTCTTGAGCTATCTTCTTTTTCTATACTCAACATGAAAAACACTACCCATTGAGAGTCTACTAAGAGTGTTGTCCATAAAATTGGCCTTGCTCAGATGGTAAAGGACACTCATGTCATAATCTTTCAAAAGCTCTAACCACCTTCTTTGATAAAGATTAAGTTATTTTTGAGAAAAGACATACTGGAGATTCTTATGATCTATGAAGACATCTACATGAACTTCATATAGATAATGCCTCCAAATCATTTGGGGAAATACTACTGCTGCTAACTCAAGATCTTGATTAGGATAATTCTTCTCATGGGGCTTTAACTGTCTGGAGGCGTAGGCTATGACCTTACTATGATACATGAGGACATAACCTAAACCCACTCTAGATGCATCACAATAGACTACAAAAATGTCTGAACCATATGGAAGAGCTAGAACTGGAGCTGAGGTAAGTCAAGTCTTCAACTCTTGAAAAATCTTCTCATACGGATCTGACCCCTAAAACTTGGCATTCTTCTGAGTCAATCTGGACATGGGGGATAAAATAGAATAAAATCCCTCGACAAAGCATCTATAATAGCCAAACAATCCTAAGAAACTCTTGATATCTGATGGAGAGAGAAGGCGAGGCTAATTTTTTATCGCTTTGGTCTTTTGAGATTCTACTCTAATTCCATCACCAGAAATAATATGGCCAAGGAATGCTATTGATCTTAGCCAAAACTCCCACTTACTGAATTTGGCAAACAGCTGGTGATCTCTTAGAGTCTGAAGAACAACCCTAAAATGGTCTGAATGATCACGCTCTGTGCGGGAATAGACCAAGATATCATCTATGAAGACTATGATGAACATTTCTAAGTACTGCTTGAACACACGGTTTATCAAGTCCATGAAAGCGGCTGGGGCATTGGTAAGACAAAAGGACATAACTAGAAACTCGAAGTGACCATATCCTCGGGATGTCACATTCTCTAACTCTGAGCTGATGGTAGCCTGATCTGAGGTCTATCTTGGAGAAATAACTAGCACCCTGAAGTTGGTCAAATAATTCAGATTCTAGTTATTGACCATAACTTTATTGTGCTGACAGTAATCAATACACATCCTGAGAGAACCATCTTTCTTGTGCACAAATAAGACTGGTGCACCCCATGGGGATAACTGGGACTAATGAATCCCTTATCTAAGAGATCGTTCAACTGATCTTTCAGTTCCTTTAGTTCTACTGGTGTCATTCTATATGGTGGAATAGAAATAGGTTGAGTATCTGGAAGAAGATCAATGCCAAAGTCTATTTCCCTTTCGAGAGAAATGCCTGGAAGATCTTCGAGAAAGACAGATGAATACTTATTTACAGCTGGGACTAATTAAAGACTAAGAGATTCAGAACTGGAATATTTAATATGCACGAGATGATACAAATACCCCTTAGAAATTATTTTCCTTACTCGAAGGTAGGAAATAAGATGACTGTTGAAAGATGAAGTACTACTCTTTCACTCTAGGATGATCTCATTCAGGAATATAAACTGAACTACCCTAATTCTGCAGTCGATTGTGGCATAGTAGGAATGAAGCCAATCCATGCCGAGAATGACATCAAAATCAGTCATCTCTAACTCGACTAAATCTATTGATGTTGCTTTGTGAGATGTCATAATCGGGTAGTTCTTGTATACCCACTGAACTATGATAGTTTTACCCACTGGGGTAGAGACTGAAAAGGGCTTTGCTAAAATTACAGGACTGATTCTAAAATTTCCTGCTATATAAGGAGTAATAAAAGACAACGATGCACCTGTATCTAGCAAAGCATAAACATGAACATGAAAAATCTATAACAGATCGATAACAACATCAGGAGAGTTTTCCTAATCCTGTCGAGTCTGAAAAGCATAGTCTGTTTGGGTGTTACCCACTAGTAGCACTAGAAGCGGCACTCTATTGATTTGGGTGATTCTGCTGACCCTGTAGATCTGAATATGGACACTCTCTAATCCTATGGCCTGGCTTTCCACAACCTAAACAAACATCGCTACTAGCTCTACAGTTACCCTTGTGGTTCTTACCACAAGTTTGACACAGGGGATTAGTTTGGGCACTGCTGACACTGCCCTGAGAATTAGAGCCTGGTGCTCAATCTCTGTTGCCATCTCTAAATTTTTGTACTAGGGCATTGGTGGAGGAATGAGATGGAATTGCTATCTTAGGACGAAATCACAAACAGTTTACTCCTTCTAATTTTGGTTGAGCAAAACTTAAACTGCCTAACCTTGCTCTCTTATTCTGCCTCTCCCTAGTCCTAATCTTCTACTCCTCTATTTGTTGAGCATGAGTCATGAGCCTGGTTCAATTCATATCACTATTCAGCATCATAGAACTACACTCATTTACCACGCTATCATTCACCCCTGACATGAACTTGCTCATCTTAGCCCTATTATCTGCAACCACATGAGGGGAATATCTAGCTAGCTGAGTAAATCTAAGAGAATAATCCTTAACCATGATATTTCCCTTCCTGAGGTTGATGAACTCTAGAACTTATTCCCTCCTCAGCTCTTGGGGAAAGAATCTATCTAAGAAAGTCGTGACAAATTCCTCCCACTCTATAGGACCTGCATCCTCTAACCTCGCAGACTTTTACTGTTTGTACCAAGTGTGAGTAATATCCTATAACTGGTAGGCAGCTAACTTATCACTCTAACAAGAAGTAACTCCCATGATGTCTATGACCTTCTGGACTTAGTCAATGAATTCCTGAGGGTCATTATTAGACTTAGACCGAAAGAAAGATGGAGGGTTCATTCGAGTAAAGTCTCGAATCCTAGCTGCGACTGAGTTGGCCACTGGATTGGCCAGAATAACTAGTGTCCGTTTATTTTGGGCAACCACAAACTGAGCAAGTATGGTGAATGTGGCCCTAAACTCCGCATGAGAAATATGTTTGCCCAAGAGATCTTCGGGTTGAGGAGCTGGCTGGTTTCTTATCTTTGGAGGCATATTTTGAAATAAGAGAAAAAAGGATTAGACTGAGATTTTAACTTGAGATTATGCTCACTAGCACAATATGAATACCGAAAGAAGGGAAACTATTCCTAAAACATCTTATAGCCTTTTGCACATAAATGTGGTACGCAACACACCCATGCACAAGACTCTAATAAATGCGGCTTTTAGACTTCCTAGGACTCTATTGAACCTGGCTCTGGTACAAAGTTTATAACACCCAAATTTTTGAACCGGAGTGCTACATGGTGCTTATTACCCCGAAAGACCACAAGATAACCCATGAATAATATTTGTACCTATACACTGCAATATATTACATAATAATGGGGAAAACATGAACAATTGGCCATGAGGGTCAACTGAATAAAATATCTGACAAATCATAACATCCATGTGGGGTAAAGAATACCCAAAACAAATGAAATCTGAATCAAATCTAAACTAAATTTGAAAGCCTCTAATATTGTTTGAATAAGGAGTTGAAGGAACATGTCTCCAACTAACTCCGTCCAGGAAAACTCAAATGAAATAATAAATGAACTAAAATAATATTGTCCTTAAATGGATGAGGACTCACTGCAACTTTGTGACTGGAATGCTACTGCTACTGCTGATTTGGAGCTCGTATCTATGAACCTATGGTGTAACTTGAAAAAAATCTACATAGCGCAAATGCATCAGTACAACTGGGAGTACTGAGTATACAAGTGAGGTAGACTAAATGAAAAAGGGTTTACATGCTTGAACGATGCTAAATGACTGAATGATATGAACGTAAGAGTGCAAACATGCATATATCATAACTGGAATCATGAATACATGATAAATAGATCTGTATGCTAATACATGGTTTACTGATATCTAACATGAATTACACTGGAATAAAACAACATGGGTGGTTGCGGCTAACAGTCCTGAATCTGATAGAACTACCTGAGTTTCATACTATAATTGAATTGACTGTATCTAACAGTCCTAGAATACTAAAATCTGAAGACTATCTGAGTTCATTTACTGAGACTAAGATTGAGACTGAAATTATGGGAGGTATTTGTTTGATTGAAATGCCCCAATAATGCATATAGCTAGGTTGAGGTCCAATCTCTACCCCAACTAGTAGGGTGTCAATACCGCGCCACTGGTAAGGACAGTTGTTAGTGACCATTAGCTGGCAGGTACCCAAAATAAGAATGGAACCCTAAACTAATAGATTAAGCCGCCTAATCCACCCTAATCTAAAATCTTAAGATATCTCAACCTACGTTGGCTACGTAGTTCTGGAACACAAGGATAATTACTAAGAGACTGAACGTGATTTAACTGACAGTACATAGACTGAGTAACTGACTTCAGTTAACTGACTAAATTGTATTACTATCTGGGAGTTAACTGATATTATGAGATTTCTGAGGTTTCCTAAGTCACATGACCTACTGAGTTCAATAGATCATGGCTTGACTGAGATTATCATGATAACATAACATGGATCTAGGCTCACAACTATATTTTTTCGGTATAAGTACCCCCAGAACTCGATGAAAGGAAACTGACACACATGACTGACTTGATCGTAAGAGTAGAGTCCACAATTTACAATATCATGAGTAGGGGATTTCACACTAAGCATAGTTCACAATCTTATACATGGAAGGGAAATTCATACAATATGTATATACTTGCATAGCTTCAATATCATGGTCAATCCATATCACAACAACAACGCATATCACTCACATGGAATTTAGGAAAAATCGTAAAGAATAGAGCATGGACTTTTCATTTAAGCTCTATTAAATCATGGGACATGAATTCTATCATCCTAGGTATATTATCAAACACTTTGCATGCATTCTTTTATCTTAAGTGTGTTCATGAATTTCACCATATTAAGTCACATAAAGATCATGGGTTTCAACTAAAAAACACATATACTACATGAAAACACCTTTAGATATCATCTTGAAACTTAAAAAACAATCATTAACATATACATGCTCATATCACGACAAGACAATCACAAAATAATATTTAACACATGGTTCTTGAGCTCTATGAACGAAATGGATCCATAGATGAACACTACACATACCTAACTCAAGGTTTTTGATTTTTTTGAACTTGAAGGATTTAAAATTCTTTGAGTTTTTTAAAGAATATTGGGTCTTGTTCTTGGAGATTAAATTTAGTGAGAAACCCTAGTTTTTTTTTGTGAAATAATAATGAGCAAAAATAGCTAAATTTGGACTCATCTGGGTATATATAGGCGAGTGGTAAGTGACCACAATACCCCTATTAAAATGGCCTAAAAATAAATTGAACGTGGCATATAACGAGCCGACTGATGGTTCATCAGAAATTTGATGGCCTGTCAGTTCGACCATCATACGTGGACTAGAAATGAGGTTTACTGGATAAGAGCTGACGGCCTGGATGATGGTCCATAAAAAATTTGATGTTTCGTCCACTCGTTCGTCAATCTTTATCCAGAACATAGCCCGAATACCTTGGTTGTGATGGTCAATGTGGCGGTTCATCACTTGTTTGGAGTTCTATCAACTTGGATGCCGCACTTGGGTGTTTCGGTTAGTTCTGAGTAAAACATCCATTACTTCCTCATCTGGTGTCGGATTTGGATAAAATTGGTATCATTAGAAAGCTAACTCAATTTCCCACATGATAGAAAGTAGAAATCTCAAAAATACCACGGGTAAAAAAATAGATCTATATTTCAAAGAAAGTACTAGTATCTTCGAGATTATTTCTAACTAGGAATAAGCATGGGTATTACAACCAAGAATAATAATAACACTAATATATCCTCCGGATGTACTCAGTATCATTATAACATCAATAAATCATCTTGGTGTACCCATCATCATCATAACATCAACATGTCCTTTGGACTTACAGGGAATAATCATATCATCAATATATCCTTCAAACTTATTGCGTATAATAATAACATCAATATATTCTCTAGATACACTAGATATCGTCATATCATCAGTATAATCTTCTAATATACTGGGCATCATCATAACATCAATATATCCTCTGGATGTTTCGGGCATCATCATAACATCAATATATCCTCTAGATGTTTTGGGCATCATCATAACATCAGCATGTTCTTCTAACTTAACGAGCATCATAATATCATTACCATTAACCAAAGCATCAATATATAACTATGTATTTAGTCGAATCATTAACAAATACAAGCCCCATAATAATAAAGTGTAGGAGAAGGAAGGAAAGATATATCATAGTATGTCACTATTCATTATAAATACATTATAATAGTAAGTGCATCAACATAAAAACCCAAATGGCATAGACACTCAACACATTACCAGGATTGACATGATTATTAGCATAGTTAATTACACACTATGATTATACTTTGTAGAATCTCTCTTAATTGGTTGATTTACAATACTAACATAAAAAGGGATTCGTTGGCATAAATGTAAGTTTAGTCGATAGTCTAGAGCATAATATGAGTAATGACATAATTCAAGGCTCATATAGTAAACTAGCCCAAAAGGTATGTTATAGAATAGACAAAGGTTTAATTTACAAGACTTTCAATTGCTGTCCAAGTAATGATAATAAGATACAAACTCAATATCATGCACAAAGCATTGACCATGTTAGCCTTTATATTACCAAAAGCATATTCTAGGCATTCAATAAGTATCTAGGTTACTAATCAAGTCCCATAGTTCAACCTTAAGGTGGGTCAAGTTCCACTTCTAGTACCCCAAGTTATCTTCTTCAAGTCTAACTTCTACTCGGAATTATACTAATTTACCTGAATCATGTCTAAAAGGTTTATAAATCCATACTAGTTTTATAAGACAATTCTTCCACAAGTATTCCTCTTAAGTCATCCAAACCTATAAGGCCTATTCCATAACTAGGCATATCTAGGTCAGCCTACACTTAGGATGAGTGAATAAGTCACTTTTGTCTAGCTAAAGCAAATAGAGCATTCTCGTTCAATTCATAAGATAACAAGTCCAACTAACCAAGGTTCTATACTATGGGTTAATTACTATACTTATTGTTTTCAAAGGCCTAAGTGATTCAACTAAACCCAAACATTACCATATACTATGTCAACATCTAAGATTCCACCCAATCTTATCAAGATATCAAAGTCATACAATAATAAAGCTCAATCTAACTACAACTAAGCCTAACCTACCTTGAATACAAATAGCTCACGAACCAACAATCTTTGATTTCCTTTTCCTCAAAGCTTCTTTAGAGAGCCATGCAATAAAAATCATAATCTATATATTATTAAGAGAATAACAATGCCTATATTGTACCATTGGGCTTCGTGTCTAAAATGATACAAAAATTACACAAGTGGGTCCCACATATGAAAAATGAGTTTCCAAGGCTAACCCATTATACAAATACCATTAGGGAGTTATCACCCTCAAGAAATTGGTGAAAATCAACCATATTTTAGGATGAAATCAAGCCTTAAGTAACTTAGGGTTTTGGGTGTAAAAATTTAGGAGTTTAAAACTAAATTAATTCAATCCCTTATATTCACTTCTATTCATGAATATGCAAGTTTTCAAGCTCCCAATTAACACCCAACACATACTATAAAGACTACTCTCTCTATTAGGGTTTTAGAGGTTCAAGACAATGAATAAATAGTCAATTTTTTGTCAATAGGAGCTTTTAAATGGCCAGTCCCAGGATCACAGGAGTGGAAATCACGTACACACTCTAGCCACAATTTGAGCTACTGTGATCGCACCAAGTCCCACTTGATCGTGGTACTCCACTACATTAGATGACGGTTGAAACTTGGAATTTGATTCCAATTTTTATCCAAGGTGTCAGGATACATCTGGAGTGTAATATGAGCAATCAATATATGTAACCATACTGATTTCAACATACCAAATGCATTGGCAAACTCGAATTTTCCATCCAAGATTTTTTTGAGTAAATTTTTTCCCCATAACCGTATTTCAAATTTCTCAACATTCCAACCAATAGTTCAAAATAAGTTTGGGTGTAGTGGAACCTGAACCAAAGGTCTACCCAACCTAAAATCGATATTGTAGAGCTTCTCGCACAGTCGGAATTTACATTTGATATCATTTTACTATTTTTTTTCTTAGTGGCTATTTAGAACCAACAAAAACTTTTAAATGGGAAAATAGCTCTAAAAACCAAACAAACTATTAGATAACTAAACTATCAGTTCTAACTTGTCATAAATGACTTGAGGCTGGTATGGAAAAGCTCAAATCGGAAAATAAGAATAATCATGAGAAATGACTTGAAGAGTCATTACATTGTACCCATTGATGATTATGTGCCTTGATGAGTTAATATTTTTTTATTGTGGGACTTGCTATTAAATTCACAATTTTATAACCACTCCATGGATTATTTATTTTAGTAGTTAATGGTGTAGATATCTATTGATACTTTTTCAGTATGGGTGTAGCTTTCGTGTGTGAGTCTAATTGATCTTGGCATATTAGCCTTATTATGACCCTTGAGTGGTTCATTATATTAATGTTTATTTTTGTACTACCTATTTATTGTATTGATGTTGATGATGTTGCTATTGCTATAATTGCTTGAGGTTATTGATACTATTTGATAATATTACTTGATGTTATTGATCCTCACCAGGTAGTTGTATAGACTAGTGTTACCTAGTTTAAATTCCATTTCTTTGAAACCCTATTCAGTGGTTTGAGTAGATATATCCCGATTTGATGATTTCCTTTCCAAAGCACTATGAGGTTGATTATTTTCCTCTTAATTAGCTATGTTAGATTTATTCGGGAAAGTATTGTGGTATCAAAAGTAAGTTGACAATCCATGGTTTGGTATGGTTCTAATGTTGGAAATTTAGTTATATTTCTCATTCTTGAGTTTAAGATTTTTAGACTTGCCTCCTAGGTTACAAGGGTTTTGTATTAGCTACCCCTTCCTATTTAGCCTATGTTTGAGCTTTACTCATTTAGGGTTCGTTCTTTATTTGAAGCTATTTCACTGCTCGGTAGTGGTCTTGATATTGATATTATGATGTATTGGTTCATCTCATATATTTGTTGGGTTCATTCCCTAGTGATAGTTTGTGCTTTTTATTGGTATAATTTATCTTTGATATGTCAGATTTAGATGCTAAGGTCGAGTTGAGTAGCTGATATTGACATAACCTTATTAGATCAGTTTTTTTATTTGACACCTTGGAATGGTGATTTTAAAGTTATGATAGATTTGAAGTATGTATGCCTACCCGTCTTTAGGATGGGATTGGGTAGTTGAGAAAGAGCGGTTCAGCCTTGGTGTTAAGATTTCAAATTTTTATTAAGGAGCTTGTGTGTAAACTTTATTTTAAATTCTTCTCGGTTCTAGTTTTATTTAAAGTATTATTGTGCCTACTACATGGTTACCTATTCAATCTTCTCAACTTTGTATGGAATACAATTGGTAAGTGTTTAGTTGATAGCCGATGGATTCGGTATTGGTTCATTTAGGCTTGACCTCGATTTGCAAGTTTCTTATAGGAATTTTGGATGATATACTTAGTAAGAGGAATATACTTGAGTTGGATTCACTATGGATTCATTTTTAGTTGATGGGACATCTTGGAGTGGATCATCTAATGATGAGTTGTTATGCCTTGATCATTTGGATTTCAATTATATCACAATCCAAACTAGCAGTAGCATTGTATTAGATTGCATACCTTTATTATCTCCATTTATGTGCCTAGACAACACCTCATAGGCTCATACAAACTTTCATCATGTGTTAGGTTAGTTTTGGCTCAGATGAGCCTTTGTTGGTTTGTGTGGATATCAAGATTGTATCGGTGTATAGTGGTTAAAATTTTCATGTATCATCTTTTTTTGGTTTAGTTGGAGGCTAGTTAGTGATTGATGTTAAGTTTGGTTGTTGGGAAGTGAAGTTTGAGTGCTGGTTTTTAAATTGATACCTATGGTAATATCTCTTGAAAATTTTCTCTCTTCCTTGAGGTTATCTAGGAAGTCTTGCTAGGAGCATGCAGGCCCAGTACCTCATCCCTTCGAGTTATTAAGGTTCTTACTATGCATTGACTCTTAGGGATGAAAGTCATATTAAAAGTGATAATGTAATGACCCATTAGGTTATTTTTAAAATTTTTTCTTATAGTCATCGTTCGGGCTTCTCAATAGATGCCCCAAGTCATTATGACTTACTAGGACTGATCATTATATTTGCTTAGTTTTAGAGATAATTCCCAATTTGGAAGTGTTTACTGGTTCCAAATGGCTATAAAGCAAGAACTTCAGTGAAATAATCTCGAATGCAAATTTTAACTAAGCCAGCATCTCTTAAATATTATTTTTAGGCTAGCAGACCTTTGGTTTGGATCTTGATACACCTAAGCTTATTTTGATCTAATGGTCAAAAAGTTTGAAAATTAAAAATATCGATGTGAGACCCACATTTTGTCGAAAGAACCTCATATGGAAAATCCAACTTCACTATTGTGTCCGAAATACCGATTTTAGGCTGGGGTCCTTGGTTCAGGTCCTAAGTCTTTTAGACTTAATTTGGGCTATTGAGCAGATTTTATGAAAAATAAAACTATAGGTGTTCCCCCCCCCCCCCCCCCCCCCCAAATTTTGTGGAAACAATCTTAGGTCAAAGTTTGGATGATTCCATTAGATCTAAAATGTAGTTTACATAAAATTTCACTATTAGATCATGTTCAAAGGGTTCCAAATGAGTTTTGAAAGTCAAAAACTTATTTCTGACTTTGTTTATATCTAGTACACAAGGGGATACTACGATCAAACAATGGGTATGGCGATCACCTTATTGTGAAATCAAACCCTAGGGGGCGATATCAATATATCCATACCTGGTATGGATTTGAAAGGACCCTTTTAGCCACATTTTGGTCATTTTCTCTTCATCTTTGAGATCTAAAAACCCTAGAAGAGTGTGGTAAAACAAAATTGAGTCTTATGTGTGACTTTTGGCGCTTGATAAACATCTATTATCATGATAATCATCCGATTTAAGGTAAGATTTTATCAATCTCTTGGTGAATTTCTTAGTTTTGACCCAAGGCCCCAAATCACTTAGGGCTTGATTTTAGTCCAAAGTTTGCTTAGGATTTACCTATTTTTGATGGTTTTGATTCCATGATCTTGATATCATATTGGGTTGATCTCAAAAATATGATTTTCATATGTAGGACCTACTTGAGGTTTTAGGTGTTATTTTTTAATCCAAAGCACAATGATGCAATATGTTTATCATTATTCCCGTATTGATGAGTAGATTACAATTTTGATAGTGTGATGGAATTTTAGGATTGTGAAGTGAAGATGAGTATTTGGTGAATGATGTAAGGATTTGTGGTTTGGCTTTGAGGTAGGCTTCTGTATACTCTTCTTCATAAGATGATGTGTGATATATATTGTGTGAATGTGAATGTTAAAATTAACTATAGGTAGAGTGACTTCGTATTGAATATTAAAGTTTTAGGAATATATGAACGTCTTGGACCCATAAGGTGAAATGTTTATTACACTTTTAGGGCTCTATTGCCTTCGCTCTAGATTGGACTAACTTTTAGCATGAATACAATATGATGCTAGGTTTGGGATGAGGTCTAAGTGTTGAAAAAGTGACCTCAAAATCATAATTTGGGGTAGAGTTGACTTAGATTCTCATATTTCTAGATGAGATCCTTATCATAGGTTTGGTTATGGCTTACTCGACATCTAGAAGTTGAAGTATATACCTTAACTTACTTTAGGATATAAATTGCCTAAGTATGGAAATTGAGGATTAGAAGTGGGTTCTTTTGGCCCACCTTAAGCCAAGAATTGTGTTAGACTTTGTTGACTTATTTATGTATGCTAGGCATCGTCGAGACTAGTGACCCTTAGTGTAAGGTTACTTGGTGGTTTGACGACTAGTGATATAATTTTTCCTATATAATAATTATTATCTTATGGGCATGATATTCCTCTTAGATATGAGAATTGGCCCAAAGAGATGGTATTCTTCATAGTGATGATACATGACTTAAAGATATGAGAGGTCTTACAAATATGATATGCTTATAGTTATGAGCTATGCCTTATGGATATATTATGCCTCCTTTATGTTAAATGATTATAGATATGCTCTATGGCTTATAAAGATGTTATGCCTCATGAATATGATATGACTTATAAATATGAAATGATATATGAATATGATTATTGATATTGGTTCTGAATATGTAGTTTGGTCGAAGGTCGTGATTATGAAGTTGTAATTATGTCGGATATATTATTTGGCCCAAGGCTATGTTATGATATGAGTTGACCATTCGAGAAGTGTTTATCCTTGTAAAGGATGTGATTACAATTTATTGATATGTTAAAGCTTATGGTCCATTGTATGAATACTGGTGATAGTATGCATAGATTTTGTACTTTCATGATTGTTGCATCGATGATTAATACAATTTCGATTAGATTGTAATATTATCATTGTTGTCACTAACTAAGGGTTAAATCCCACTTTCTACCTTAAATTTTTTTTCTTCATAATAATAAGTGTCTATTTTAATGAATAACTTATATGTAAAAGAGGTTAATAATGATGAATAAAAGTATGCGACTGGGACAACCTCTGATTTAATATTTTGTACTGCTAGTTAATCCGATCGTGAGAGATTTTGACCCTTTCTACACCTTTATAATGATTTAGTCTCAAAGTTCACTCGAGGCAACTAACTTAAGGATTTATACTTTTTTAATTGTGGCTTGAGCCCATGCACCTATCATATCAACATGCATATTTCTTTAGTATGTAAAAGTGGAAGATGATGAATTGATAATATAATTTTTGGGTAAAGCCTAAGGAAGGTTATAATATTCATGTTATGCATACATGCTTATTAATAATGTGATATTGATGATTAGCGATGAATTAGGTAAGTATACTCTACCTTTCTTTCTCTGTTTATGTTTATTTACTTTAGCCAACATGAGGCTTGTTCTTTACATTAGACTTCGTTATTCTTGCACTTTATTTTATCCCTCATGGGGCTCACTCTATATTATTGACATTAATTTTGATATTATAATATTATGATAATGCTCAGAAATGTCGAATGACATTATGATGATATGATGATACCTAACAAAGCTGTAGGATATTATAATGAAAATATTGATACCTGGAAAGGCTGAAAGATGATTATATTGATGTTCCTATATGTATATCTACCAGCTCATGTCCAACTATCCCTATGTATGGAAACTATATATAAATATACCCAGCAAGGCTAGAGGACATTGTTATGATATATTAATACCCGTCAAGGTCGGAGTTTAATTATGATGATATATCAAACAATGCCAAAGGATGATTATATTATGATAGAGATGGTTATGATGGAGATAGTTATGATGATGATATTTGGTATTGATTGCATACGTTGCATTCATTCTTTCATACATATCACCTATCTCCATTATACAACTAAATTTATCAGCTTATATAGGAGGGTAACATAGATATGGGTGATGACTATGCCTTGTATTGTCATATGCTAATTGAACCTTTCGAGCCAGGGGTTATGGAGCACACATAGGCTTGTCTAGATATTAGTTGTTTGAAATAGTTGGTTACTTGCGCCATTATTGATATTGTATTATTGTTATTATTGTTATTGACAGTTGATGACAGACTGGTCATTATTTTGATATCGAGATTTGAGGTATGATTTCAATCTCTTATATCTTAAAAATTTATTAATATGCATGATAAATTCATGATGAAACATATGTATTAGAAAGCCTAAGCATATTAGTACTGAATCCTGCTAGGATTATGAGACCTTAAAAAAAAGATATTATAATCTAGGTTGTATTCTTAGATGACCTTACATATATATACATGTATCTCTAGCTATATGTATTTGTTGTATTACCGTATATCCCTTTATTTATTTGTTCATGTTGTATATTTATTCTTTGCCCTTGTATATAGATATTGAATCTTTTTTCATCCTTTATTGGTATATTGTCCAGAGATGTGTCATATAGTATTGCAATTTTTGAGTATGGCTGGATTAGGATAGTTCATCATTGTTACCTTCTTAGCCTTATTATTGTAGTCTCTTGGACATGAATAGGATAATTCATCCTTAATACTTCGTTGGTTGTATTATATAGTTGCTGGACACTTAGGTGTAGTTTCCCTTATTTTTATATGTTGTGTATACCTAATTTATCTTTGGAGCTCAGTTAGAAGTACCTACTGAGTATCATTCATTTAATTCTCATACTACACTTCTTCATCCTGCATATCATAGTACGGGTTATTGCCATTAATGTGTGTGTTATATGGATTATCCATGGTTTAGAGACTTAGAGTGAGCTCCTAACATTCGGAGTATTGCATACCTTTCTCTTATGTACTAGATTTGTCTCTATTTTGTATTTTGAGATAATTTGTATCAGTGTGCACCATTTCATCTATTCAATTTTTGTATTGTTATTAAATTAAAAGCTTTTGTACAGATACCACAATATTTTGAAACTTTATTATGTAATTGATTCTCTTAATTCATTTATTCTGTATTCTTTTCTATATATATTTGGGTAGTCCGTTACTAGCCATTTTAGAGAGTGGGTTTGTCTTGCCTACTAGTGGGTCATATTAGGAATAGTCATAACCTAAGAAACTAGGCATGATAGGATCGTAGGTATATTATTGAGGTTTCTGATCATGCTCATTTTGTGGATGAGATACATTGCGAGGCCCAAGGGGGAAACAATACGAGATCTTCGTATTAGGGTAGCTTCAATGGGAGTCATTGTAACTCTCTATTCATAGGTAGCATTTCTCAAGGTAGGTATCCTCCTGATTAATTGTATCAGCCTCAAAGCCAGCCTAGAAGACCCATCTAGGCAACACTCTAAATTACCTACAGAGGTCAGTCTTATGTTATTGATCGCCCTGGTCAGGGTAGTGGCCGATCTTCAATGGGTTTATCTTTTTGTTATTCTAGTTCAGGTATATCATCTAAGTTAATCGAATCTCCAACTTTTGTTTAGTTGATGGGACATATTATAGTTATAGAGGTCGTGGCCATCATTCATAAAAGTGACCTAGTTATCAGGCGATTGTTGTTTCAGTTCAGAGTGTTTCTCCTATTAGAGCAGCTCACCCCTCAGCTAGAGGTTATTTTTAAGGTCATAGGGGTGGCTCATAGGGTGCTCTTAAAGGTTCTCAGAAAGGTAGGTGAGGCGATTGGTTAGGAGGCCAGCTAGGTGGCAGTTGTGGTCAGTTGTATGTAGTACTTGCTAGACCCGAGGAGGTCTTTTGATGCTGTTATTACAAGTATTTTTTATGTATACCCTCAGTCAGTCTTTGCTTTATTTGAGCCACGATCCACTTATTCTTATGTGTCAACTTATTATGCTCTACGATTAGTGTTATCTTGGGATTTATTATCCATGCCATTACGTGAATCTACTCCAGTGGGAGATTCTATTATTGTGGATCAGGTGTTTAGATCCTATGTTGTGATTGTTAGAGATATTAATACCCTTGCTGATCTTATTATACAAGACATGGTGGATTTTGATGTTATTCTATTCATGGACTGGTTATCCCACTATCATACGGTCAAGGATTATATTGCCAACATTGTTACCTTAAATACACTCGACATATCCCAGTCAAGTGAAAAAGATATATTAGCCGTGAGCCAATGGGGATTATTTCTTATATGTCCGATAGGTGGCTTTTTTGAAGGGTTGTGAGTCTTATCTCACTTATATTCGTGATGTTAGTATGGAGAGTCCGTTGCTTGACTCTATTGCTTTTGTTTGTGAGTTTCATGATGTTTTCACTGCTAATTTACCCGGCATACCCCCTTCTTGTGAGATTGAGATTTTTATTAATCTTTAGTATGGAACCCGACCTATTTCAATTAACGTTATCGTATGGATCCTATAGAGCTTAAGGAACTGAATTCTCATCTTCAAGATCATCTTAGTAAGGATTTTCTTAGACCGAATATTTCTTTTTGTGGAGTTCCAGTGTTGTTTATAAAGAAGAAGAATGGCTCCATGCATATGTGTAGTGGTTATAGAAAGCTTAATAAGGTGACAGTGAAGAACCATTATCCTATGCTTTACATTGATGCCTTAATTGACCAGCTTTAGGAGGAAGAAGTGTTTTCTATGATTAATTTGATGATTCCTTATGATCAATTGAGGATTCGGGCTAAGGATATTTTGCAGATAGATTTTAGGACCCGTTATGGTCATTATGAGTTCCAAGTGATGTCTTTTGGGTTGACTAATGCCCCAACCGCATTAATGGATTTGTTGAATAAAATATTTGGGACTTATTTCATTTCCCTCTTGACCGTGTTCATCGATGATATCCTTGTGTATTCGAGGAGTAGAGAGGAGCATTCTCAATATTTTAGGATTGTGCTCCATATTTTGAGGAATCATTTGCTTTTTGCCAAATACATTACATTTCTTGGACTTATGGTGTCTATTTATGGGATTATGGTACATCCAACAAAGATTGAGTCGATTCCTAATTATGCTAGGATTATATCTCCAACTGAGATTCGTAGCTTTATTGGCATGCCCAATTATTATAGACTATTCATTGAGGGCTTTGGAATTGTTTCAACACGTATGAATAGATTAACCTGAAAATAGGTTCCTTTACTATTGCTCGATGATTGCGAGTTGAGCTTTGGTAAGATTAAGGAATTTTTTACTGTGACTCCTATTTTGGCTCTTAGTGTTGAGGGTTAGGGATTCACTGTGTAGTGTGATATTTCTATTTTTTGTTTGGGTTGTGTATTGATGCACCAGGGTTGTGTTATCGCTTATGCTTCATGGCAGTTAAGGTGCACAAATTTGAATAACCCATTTATGATTTAGAGTTGGCGAGGGTAGTTTTCACCCTTAAGATTTAGAGATATTAACTTTTCGGTGAGCATTGTGAGATTTTCACCTATAATCGCAATCTTCAACATCTTATGACCTAGTGAGAGCTTAATTCTAGGAAAAATAGGTGGTTGAAGTTTCTTATGGATTATGATATCTCTATCTTGTATTATCCGAGCATTACTGAAATTTCTTTTAGTGGTAGATATTGTAATGACACTTCAGGTTATTTTCCATATTTCTACTTATTTTTGTTGTTAGATCTTTTCTATAGATACCTTAAGTCATTTATGACTTACTAGTACTGATAGTTTGGTTAATGAGCACTTCATTTATTTTTTAGAGCCAACTCCCTATTTTGAAGTCTTTGCCAGTTTAAATTGGCTATCCGAGCCAAAACTTTAGCTAAATGAACTTGTATACTAATTTTATCTATTCCAGCAGCTCAACAATTTTGATTTTAGGCTAGGTGGACTCTTAGTTTGGTCCTGAAGTACCCAGGCTCATTTCAACCTATTGGTCCAAAAGTTATGAAAGTGAAAATTGGATGTGGGACCCATTTTTTGTCGAAACAACCTTGGATGAAAATTTTAATTGTGCTATTAAGTTCAGAACACAAATCTTGTATGGTTACATAGTTTCTTTTTATGAGGGGTTCCAAACTAATCCCGAGGTCTTGGTGGAGACTTTGAAAATTGCATGTCTTAGAAGTAACTGGTACCATCGCTATTAGTGATGGTTTTGACCGCAATCTCCATTCCCTTGATTAGGGTAGCAGAAGCCACGATTGCGGAGCTAAGTGTTGCGATCATGCTTCACTTGGATAACCATAATATGAGGAGATCGCAAGTACTGAGTCGTAATGGTGATATCCGAATACCTGGGATAGGTATAAAAAGAACATTTCCAACTTATTTTTGCCCCTTCTTCACCCATTCTCTTGAGAACTAAACCCTAAATACGGAGATAGCTAAGGATTGAGGCTTGTAGGTTATTGGAGGAGCTTGAATAACAATTATTTCTTTATTCTCCTTCAGATTTCAGGTAAGATTCTTCTAATTTCATAGTTGATTTTCCCATTTTTTGTTAAAAATCCCTATAAGCTTAGGGGCCTAATTTTAGCCTCAAATTAGTTCAGCATTCACCAATTTTGTAGGTGATTACTCCTTGAGCATATCAGAATGTTGGGTTTGCCTGAAAAATGTGATTTCTATTGATGGGACCCATATAGGATTTTGGTATGATAGTATGACCCGATGCACAATGGTGCAACATAGGTATCTTTATTCTTGTGTTGACGAGTATAATATGGTTTTGATAGCTTGGTATCTTGGGGATGCTACTCGAAAGGAAAGTCGATGATTTAGTTGTTTATTGAAGCTTTCTTTGGCATCTAGTTAAGCTAGGTTTCCCCTTTCATAGATTGTCAAAGTATGTTTATGATATTTTTTTAGATTAGGGATGGGTTTTAGGTATTGGTCATCAAGTTGGCACTACTTGGATTAGTTGGAACTTCTAGACCTTTTTAAAATCGTAAATTTGGTGTATTGGCTTAGTTTCTTACATCGCTAGAAGAATTCCTATCCTACACCTATTAAGGCTTGTATAATATCTAAAAGTGGATTTAGAAACCTTAGCCTAATCCCTGGTAGAATTTGTTTAGTAATGGATTTTAGGGATTTAGAAGCAGGCTCTGAGACCCTTCTTAGGCCAAGATTGGTGTTAACTATTGAAAGCCATATTACACTTGTTATACGTCTTGAATTTGCTTATTGAAGTAATATTGATTAACTTTGGCACTTGATGGTGATGATGGGTTGGATATTGAGAGTTAAGGCTTATCAATTTTGCCAGTGCTTATGCTATTGCTTATGATATTGAATATATGTATTTACCAGTTAAATACGGATATTGATCATAATATTAATGATATACCTACCTATTCAAGTCCAGCCATTGATAATGATATTTATGGAATATACCTGATTCAATGCCAGAGGATTATTATGATATTGCTGAAATTATTACCGATCAAAGTCTGGATGTAGCTATTATACTAATTATGACATTGGTAGTGGAATATAGTAGTGATGATATAGTTATCGGATTTAAGTTTGGAAGTGGAGATTGTTATAATGAGGCATGATATGGATAGGTTCTGGTTATACCTTTATGTTTGGTGAATGATGGTGGTTTGGGTAATATTATATTTGAGTGTACCCTTCAGGTTTATGGGGGCCTGAGTTGTGTTATTACTTTTCCACACTTATTGGCTTATGGGGGACAATTTTGTAGTTATATTTGCATGCGTTTGATCCATTATGCTATGTTATTATTCTAGTTATTCACTTATTTATGCGCAACAATGATAGAATGGATTCTATTTTGACTCTATCTCGACTTAGTTATGTTATCTTGCATTATATCATACTTATATCATGATTTAGTTTAGTCGGCAGATGATGCCTACTGACTATCTATGGTTATGGTACTCATACTACACTTCTGTACCTTTTTGGTGTAGATTCAAGTAGTATGTACATTTGTTGATTCAAGAATTATGTTGTGGTTGATTCAGAGACAGGGTGTGCTCTTGGGGTCGGAGTTGCCCCATTTCCTTCTATCTTACTTATGTCTAGACTTTAGTTTTTAGATAGGATTATATTGGCTATTTTATACTTGGAATATATTAATAGTTGCTCTTTTAGTGGCTCTACCAGGTTGTGTGATGGTTTCTTACATTATGGCATCTTTAGATTATTCTTTCGTCTTGCTAATTTCTTGTGTTGGATTATCTAATTTTTCCCATTTGAGGCAATTTTCCACCATGTAACCCATTGAAAATAGCTCTGGATTATTGTTTGACTTACCAACTGGCGGGGTTTAGTAGGTTCCATCATGACAAATAGATCAGGCCGTGACAACTATCGTTTAGTCTATTGTATTTTCTTTCTCATTTCTTGTGTTGAATGGTCTAACTCGCCCTTCTGAGGCAATTTCCACCAAGTTAACTGACACGCCTCGAAACTGGGCCATGTCGTATGGGCACCTCAACCCCACATAAATCGGAGGTCGCCCTGATAACCCAACCTAATAATCAATATAAATCACAAGGGTCAGATGAATCCCGACCATAGAATAAGATAGCGGAAACGCACTATACGTTATAACTTAAAAATGTATAAAGACTTCATTAGATTCATCAATCTAAGTATTACACCTATTTCCAAATTCATCCACAACACCTCTATTCAAACCGATGCTTAGAAATGTATATGTCTGGGTAAGTCCTCAATAATAGCCAAACCAATTCAAATTAAGACGAAGTCTAAAAATAGTAGATCAAGAATGAATGTCTTTCGAAATAAGGAACTCACCACTCCGAAGTCAATGCACGAGCCAATTCGATCACCTAATAACTATGCAGGAAGAGAAAATGATGCTCTGACCCTTTTGTCGCATGGGGACATAGCGTCCAGAGACGGTTAGCGGTTAGAACGCTAGCACGTATCTCAAGGATAAGGATATAATAGCATCATCATTCAAAAATAAGTCAATATATTATGTTCAATCGTATTCATACACTTACCCTTACATATAGGTATATTAGAAGCAAATAAAGGAATCAAGGCTTAACAACATTCTTGAACATTCATTCATTAGACATAAAGTAGGGGACTCTGACCCTACACACTTATAGATTCAAGCATTTCTCATTAGGCATGGGACTTTAACCAAATTTGCATACCATTAGACAAAGGACCTTGACTATGCTCACACTTTAATTAGACAAGGACTTTAACCATACACATAATAATTCAAACAAGGGACTCTAACCATACAAACATTCATCCAGGCAAGGGACTCCAACTTTATGTCCATTCGTCAGATAAGGAACTCTAACCTTATGCCAAGGAGCTCTAACCGCAAGCCATTTCATTCGGGGGGTACATTAACCTTTAGAAATCTCTTTAAGCAAGGGACTTTAACCTTGAGAAATTTCATTGTGTAAGAGACTCCAACCTCATGCTATATCATGAGGCTAGGGACTTAAACCTTGCTATTTCATAATGCAAGGGACTTCAACCTCAAGCTATTACAACTATCATCAGTTGACATTGGGACTTTTAACCCTTTGCCCATGCATCAACATTCATTCCATAAAACACTTAACGAATTTAAACAATTAACTAATTCAACACTATACATGACCCCATGGTCCTTATGGGAGCCTTCATTACTCTAACATTTAAATAGGCCATTGCCTTCATTCAATTCATCATATAATCCAATTTATGATCATCAGGACCTTCACAAATTATTCACATTATATTAACAATCCTATACCACATCCTCTCAACACTTTAGCTCAACACAAAATTCAAGTTCATCTTCATATTGAGGAACTTCAACCCCCTATTAGTGATTAACTCAACAAGGTCATCATTTCAAAATACGTGGCTCACAATACTTTTACAACTTCATTTATAAGGTTTTCATACTAGTTGGGCCATTGCCCTAGTTCAACATATCACCACATGTAACTAGACAATTCACTTAGACATTTTCACAAACAACTTACGTGCCTACCTTTAACAAGGCTATTTTCATGGTTTAACTAATAAAGGTGATACAAAAGACCCTTATGTTAAACCACATACAATAAGCACCCACATATACAAATCATCATTAATAACATATATAAACACAAGTCTCAGAAAGAAACGACATTATTCATCATTAGGCAACAATACCCTTTCATTTGATTTCAAAATAACCATGTACACTTACTAATCTAAGTGCAAAATACATGGGTTTAGAGTTATCAAACAATGGGAAGAGTTACATGCCTTAGACAACTTTATTCTCCAAGAGTCTTGACTTCACTTTTCCTCTTGAAGATTACCCTTGAAACCCTATCCTACAACTCTTCAAATATGAGTTTGAGAGAGTGTTTAGGGTGTTTGATCCATCAAAATCGACATTTCATAGTCTGCAAGAACTTATATAGAGAGAAGTATTAGGGTTTTAGGCATGGGAAATAACCACATGGCCATCAACTAAAAGCTAGAAAACAGACCCATCCAGGGGTATGACTCAGTAGGGGAACCATACCCTAGGGTATAAGTGTTACCCTGATTCATGCCCTAGGCTTATCCTAAGTCACCTACACTATTAAGGGTATGACCACACAACCTTGAGTCATTTCCAAAGTGTATGACTCAACCCCTAACTCGTATGCTTTACCCAGATCAAAAATAGTCTACTTAAAGTTCAAGTTCAAACTCTATATGACTCACTTGTTACGATTTATACCATTTTTTTATTAAGGTGGGGGTCACTCCTACCTAGGAAAGTGAATAACCCTCACCATACTGCCTAGGATATAAGAGGGGAGTGAAAGGAGGATATGAATACTATCCAAGGAGTACGACTCATACTCCTTTTTGTACTCACACTAGTGGTAACAATTGAAGAAATTTTTCAATGGTTCAAAGTCTAGGTAATTCAATTCTCCCCCACTTGGATCATTCGTCCTCAAATAATGGTTAAGACAATAAATAAACACAAGTTAACACATTATCACATATCAAACCAACCCTTGAAAAAGTTAGAACAAGTATACAATAAGGGTAGAATACACATAATGCTCATTATCAATAAATCATTGCTTTCATTGACTTTGGGACTTAAACCCATTATTTATCAAAGACACATTTTCATTTCAAACCCTAATTATTAGCAATTACTAATTTCACAACTTAGGGGCTTCAACCCATAACTTTTCAAGGATACTTACACAATTCAAGGATTAGGGACTCGAACTGATGGTCAAGCATGGTATAACTCAATTTAAAATATTGGGGACTTCAACCCATTGTCTATCAAAAGACATAAATCAAAATAAGGAGAATAACCCACACCTCCATTACAAGTTTTCAAAATGGGAAACAAATACGGATACTTAGACTTCATGTATTCTTCCGCTTCCTAAGTTGCTTCCTCATATTTTAGGTTCCTTTATTGTTCATTCACCGAAGCCACCTTTTTCATTCGCAACTGGCAAACTTGCCGATCCCACATTCTCACCGAGATCTTCTCATAGGACAAAGATTTTGAGATATCAACATCCCTCCAGGGAACAACCAATAAAGGATCACTAACACATATCTGCAACCTAGAGACATAGAAAACCATTTAAATAGAGTTCATACTAGAAGGCAACTCAAAATCATAGGCAACATGGCCAACCCTCTTCTTAATCATGTTGGGAAAAACATACTGGGGCCTAAGCTTACCCTTTTTACCAAACTGCATCACTCCCTTGATGGGAAACACTTTTAAGGATATCCAATCTCTAACACTAAACTCTAAGTCCATATGCCTCACATCCACATAGGACTTTTGGTAACTTTGAGTGGTTTTCAATCTATCATGTATTACCTTCACCTTTTCTAAGTCTCGGTAAACTAAATTGGGGCCAACTAACTTACCCCAGCAGACATTGTACTACCCAATATAAGATCGGCATCTCATACCATACAATGACTCAAAGGTTCATGCAAATGCTAGAGCGGTAACCATTATTATAGGCGAACTAAATCAAAGAAAGTGGTCATACCAACAAATACCATAATCAATCCCACAAGCTCGCAACATATCCTCCAATGTTTGGATGGTCCTTTCCACTTGCCCATCTGTTTGCGAGTGGAAGGTGGAACTAAGCTTACTCTAGTACCCAAAGCTTTTTGGATCGACTTCCAAAGTGGGATGGAAATGGAGGACTATGATCCGAGAAGATCAAAACCGGAGCATCGTGTAACTTCACTATTCTCGTAACATACAATTTTGCATAATCTTTCACCAAACAATTAGTACTTACGAAACATAAGTGAGAGGACTTGGTCATTCTATCAACAATGACCCAAATGGAATCACATTGATTCCAAGATCTAGGAATACTAGTAACAAAATCTATGTTAACTTCATCCCACTTCCATTCGAGCAATACAACTTCTTTGTACCACCGAATGGGACTCATGTGCTTAACCTTCACTTATTGACATATCATATACTTGGCTACATATCTAGCCATATCACATTCTTTATTACCCTACCAATAAAATAGTCTAAGCTCGTGATACACCTTGCTGGAATCGGGATGTATAGCATACCAGGATTCATGAGCCTCGGCCATGAACCTTTCACCCAATCCATCGACGTCAGGAACATATAGTCTACCTTGATATCTCAAGATACCATCACCACCAAGAACTAAGTCTATAAATTTTTGTTGACCCACATTATCCTTGACATTCATCAAGTCAGGTTGCAATACTTGTTTTTCCTTTATCTCAGCAATAAGGGGTGACTGAGATACCAAATGCACAAATACACCACCTCAACAGAGTCCGCAAGCCAAACTCAAAGATTTTCATAGTCTACATGATCCAACCTTACTATGGAAATTCTACTAAGAGAATCGATGACTACATTTGCCTTATCAGGATGGTACTGTAGACTCATATCATAGTTTTTTAATAATTCAAGCCATCTTCTTTATTTGAGGTTTAACTACTTTTACATAAACATATATTGAAGACTCTTATGATCAGAAAAGATATCAACATAAAACCTATAAAGCTAATGTAACCAAATCTTTAACATGAAGACCATGGCTAACAACTCTAAGTTATGAATAGCATAGTTCTTCTCATGAACTTTCATTTGCCTAGACCCATAGGACACCACCCTATCATATTGCATCAACACGTAACCGAGACCTATACGAGAAGCAACAAAATATACCACAAAGCCATCATTTCCTTCATAAAAGGTTAAACTGGAGTCAAAGTCGATTTATCTTTCAACTTCTCAAAACTACCCTAACACGTATCCAACCATAAGAAGTTGACCTTATTTTGGGTTAACATGGTCAATGAGGTAGCTATAGTCAAGAAACTATCTGCAAATATTTTATAGTAATTGGCTAGACTAAAAAAGCTCTGAATATCTGTTCAAGTGATAGGTCTAGGCCACTTCTTTGCTGCCATAACCTTTTAGGGATCCGCCATGATCCCCTCACTAGAGATTAAATGACCAAGAAAAGCTATGGATTTCAACTAAAACTCATACTTAGAGAACTTGGCATACAAATAATTATTCTTCAAAGTTTGAATCATGGGATAGAGTAGATCTAAATGATCTGCCTCACACTTAGAATTAACTAAGATGTAATCAATGAAGACAATGACAAATATGTCCAAGAACGGATGGAGGTTCCTATTAATCAAGTCCATAAATACCGCCAGGGCATTGGTCAAGCCAAAAGGTAGTCTTAGGGATATCTGCATCCTTAATCTTAAGCTGATGATAACCCGATCTACAATCAATCTTAGAGAAATACTTCGTATCCTGAAGTTGAAGAAACAAATCATTTATCATAGGAAGAAGATATTTATTATTTACATTTACTTTGTTCAACTACAGATAATGAATGCACATATGAATCAAGCCATCCTTATTGCGCATGCAAAACATGTGAGCACCCTATGGAGACACAATAGGGAGGATAAACCCTTTATCTAAGAGGTATTTCAATTGCTCCTTGAGCACTTTCAACTCCATTGTAGCCATTCTATAATTAGGGATGGAAATTCGACGAGTGACCACAATAAGATGAATCCCAAAATCAATTTCCTTATAGGGAGGAGCACTACGAAGATCATCGGGAAACACATTAGGAAACTCATAAACCCTGGGAATGTGTTCTAAGAAAGACTTTTCTGAGTTAGAATCTATAACTTAAATCAAGTGATACAAACAACCCTTTGAAAAAAACGGTTGGGATTTTAGATAAGAAATAAACCGCATCTTAGGCACTAGGGAACCACCTTTCAATACAATGGTCAGATCATTAGGGAATTTAAATATGACCTTATGGGTCCAACAATCTAAAGAGGCTTAGTAAGACTGGAACTAATTCATCCGCAGAATGACATCAAAATTGACCCTGTCCAACTCTATCAAGTCTAAGAAAGTATCTCACCCACTAAAAGACACCAAACATCCCCTATAGACCTTTTTAAAAAACAAAGGGTCTCTGGCCAGTGTAAAAACAAAAAAAGGAATCGATATACTCTCGGGACAACAATCAAGATGCACAGCTACATACGAGGTCACATAAGAAAGAGTATACCCTGGATCAAGAAAATAATACACATCACGAGAGAAAAGTCTATACATACCAGTGATAATATTGGGACATAGCTCAGAATCTTGGTGAGTAGAAAAGGCATACAAGCAATTCCTGCCAGTGCCGGTGCCTGAAATAAAAGTTGAGGCAGACATATTACCCTTTAGTGTGGGAGTAGATAGAGTACCCACAAGAGCTCTGTTTGCCAAAAAAGCTACTAGAAAAGGGCACTCACGCAGCATGTGTGTATTATGACCATAATGAAAACATATTCTTCTCTGCTTCTCATAATAACCATGTGACTCTAACCACAGAATCCACAGGGAGAAAGGGTGGAATCCAACTGGGCACCATTAGTCTAGAATTGGGAACCCTATGCCTGAAACCCACAACTGAACTGAGATCGACATTACCAAAAAACATCAAGAACGAGAGCGAAAACTAGCCAAGGAGAAGTAACTCAAACTCCCCTAATCTTCCGTGGCCACTTGCCACCCTCTCTACCACTATACTCAGAAGGCCTAAATTTATTTCCATGTCTCTCACTAAGATCAATTTGCTTCTTTTTCCCCTCTTCTAATTATTTCATATAAAAAAAAGTCTAGAAAATCAATACGGCCACTTTTCTCTCAAGGATTAACTCATGGGATAATTCTGAGACAAAATTAAGCATTCTAGCCTCATGATAAAAATAATCTTGGGAGCATACCTTGAAAATTAATGGTCTCAAGGTATACTCTTGAACGGACATCCTCCCATGCTTCATGTTCATGAACCTTTTTTCATTTGCTTCCCTTACTTCTTAAGAAAAGTTGCAGTTTAAGAAAGCCTCACAAAATCCTCCCACATGAAAGGACTAGAATTAACACCTCTAGAAAACTCCAACCATTTGTACCATTGGTACCCTATATCTTTCAATTGGTAGAAAGCAAACTCAATGGTCTCAATCTTCGAGCATGAATGATTTGGAAGATCTTCTCCATTTTATCAATAAAGCCTTAAGGTTCTTCCTCAACCTTCATATTGGAGAACATAGGAGGGCTCGACCTTATAAATTGTGCAATTCTTATGGCCTCAGAAGAAATAATAGCCGGAGCACCATGCTTTGATTGAGAAGCTACTAATTGAGATAAGAGGTTTATAGAGAAACCAAACTTAACATTAGTAGTATACCTTTGAGGTTATAAAATAGGAGGGTCACTCTCATTGTTAGGGTTGGTGGGGATAGGTGGAACCCCATAAAGAAAGTCTAATGCCACAACCCTAGCCTAGGTTTGAACTCTAAAAGTTTGACGTGCTTCGTCCATAGGGCTTTCAGCCAGATCAATGGTGTTTGCCTTAACCTAAGATCTCCTTTGAGGCATGATCTGAAAGTTAGAAAAATAAAATTAGGGGAATCCAAAACTTTAGACTCTATAGCTTGAGATTGAAACACAAAAAAAGGGAATTATTTCCTAAAATATCTCAAAGCCCCTATTTTATAAGGATGGCGCACTTCAGACCCATAAATGAGACTTTACTCCACACAGTATTGTGGATACCTAACTGACCTAGAACCTAGTGTATTATACCAACTTAACACACCCCAAAACCGGTCCATATCATATGGGTACCTCAAGCCTGCTTAAGTTGGAGGTAATAAGATAGAAGAACCCCAACCAAATAATAAGATATAAGAAACACACTACAAGTCATCACTTAAACATGTCAAAACACTTCATTTGATTCATTTATCTAACCATTACACCCTAGTCCATAGTCATCCACAACACCTCTATTTAAATCAAAGTTTAGAAATGTATATGTCGGAACAAGCCCCCGATAATAGACAAACCAAGTCAAAATAAGACAAAGTATAAAGATAGGGGACCAAGAATGAATGTCTTTCGAAATAACAAAGCTCACCACTTCAAAGTCAATGCATGAACCATTTTGATCACCTTATCACTGCGCAGAAAGAGAAGATAATGCTCTGACCCTTATATCACATGGGGACATAATGTCCAGAGAGAGTTACTGATTGTAACTCTTGCATGAACTCAAGGATAAGGATATAATAGCATCATCATTCAACAATAATTCAATATATCAAATTCAAAGGTATTCATACACTTACCCTTACATATAAGTATATCAAATGCAAATCAAGGTATCAAGGCATAATAATATTCATGAACATTCATTAATTAGACATAAAGTGAGGGACTTCAAACCTCCAGACTTACAGATTCTTGAGTTTCTAATTAGGTATGGACTTTAACTATATTAACATACTATTAGACAAAGGACATTGACCATACTCACACTTTCAGTAGACAAGGACTTTAACCATATACACAATCATTCAAATAAGGGACTCTAACAACACACATATTCTTCCAAGCAAGGGACTCTAACCTCATGCCTATTCATTAGACAAGGGACTCTAACCTCATGCCAAGGGACTCTAACCATAAGTCATTTCATTCAGTAAGGTACATTAACCTAAAGAGATCTCTTTAAGGAAGGGACTTTGACCTTGATCAATTTAATTAGTCAAGGGACTCCAACCTCAAGTCATTTCACAAGGCCAAGTTCTTCAACCTCAAGCCATTTTATAAGGCAAACGACTTTTCAACACCAAACAATCAAAACTATCATTGGTTAACATTGGGACTTTAACTCTTTGCCCATGCATCAACATTCATTCCATACAACACTCAAGGACTTTTAACATTTAACTAATTCAACTCTATACATGACCCCATAGTCCTTATGAGGGTTTTCATTTCTCAACCATTTCAATAGGCTATTTCATTTATTCAGTTCAATTTATGGTCATCAGGACCCTAAAAACCTATTCACATTTTATAAATAATCTTATAACACATCCTCACCACACTTTATCTTAACATATAATTCAAGTTCATCTTCATATTAAGGGACTTCAACCCTTATTAGTCATTAAATCTACAAGGTTATCATTTCACCATTCATGGATCACAATACATTTAGAACATAATTTATCAATCATTTATACTTATTGGACCATTTCCCTAGTTCAACATTTCACCACATGTGACTAGATAGTTCACTTATATATTTTCACAATTACCTTGTGCGCATACCTTTAACAAGGCTACTTTTATGGTAGAAATCATTAAGATTAGGGTTAATCATTGAGGAGGGATAACTCATACCCAGGACCTTGAGTAACCTTGAACACACTGCCTAGGATACGACAGGGGATGGGGAAGGAGGATACAACTCATATCTATGGGGTATGACTCATACCCCTAGTCGTGCCCACCCAATGGCATTAATTGAAGAAATTTTTCAATAGTTCAAAGTCTAGGTTTTTTATTAACCCATTGTGAGTAGCTTTGGGTTATGGTTTGGCTTACCTACTGGAAGAGTTTATTAGGCTCCATAATGACTCATAAATTGGGTCATGATAAAAGGGTTACCTTTCAAAATAGTTTTCTTAATGTGGAGATTATGGAAGTTTAAAGTGCAAGTGGATGACATTATTAGAATATAGGGCATTGCAAGACCATCTAGATGTTGGTATTGTGTAAATCTTGATAAAGAGACACAATCACATATGTTCTAAGAATCTTTTATTGCTAATAAAACTTTATCCTACTTTTGTTCTTTTGTAGGATTAATAATTAAAGGCATTAAGGAAAGTGATCGTGAAATGGTTGGAAGATGGAGTAAAGAAAGATATTAAACAATACTACAAGGCTCTTTCAAGCATTATAGTATAGGAGCTTTAGAAAAATAGAAATCATAGCAAGAATAAAGGTAAAAGGTTGACAGTGCATAGGATTATACATGTGTGGTTAGAAATTTGCACATGTTACTCAGAATAAAAAGACCTTCAAGGAATTCCTAGGAAATTGGTCGAGAATACTTAAAGAGCTAGAATAATTCAAACTACAAGTGAAGATTCTCAAAATTAATTGGGAATTTCCACCTAGATCTTGGGTCAAATACAATACTGATGAAGCATATAGAGGAAATCTAGGGGTAAGTTCCTATTCTTTTTACATAAAATATGAAAATGGTGATCTAGTATATGCGCAAGTGATTACATAAAATAACACTACAAATACAGTAGTAGAGAAATAACTATTTTGGCAGCTACTAAACATCGCTAATTAATACAGTATAATAACATCATCATACAAACTGAGTCCTTGTTGCTTAAAAGGATCTTAGAAGGTGAGTGGGCATGTCCATAGAGCATCACAAAAATAATTTCAAAGATGAAGCTTATTCTTGTAGGCAAACATATAAAACTCCTACACATTATGAGGGAGCAAAATAAACAAGCAGACTACCTCCAAATCTAGCAATAGATAAAAGGGACTACATTTTGTTCTTATTAATAGCATGGAAATAGTAGGTAAGTAAATCATCAAAAGTGACAAACTAAAGTGCCTGTATTTGAGAGTGTCACCTATTAAGGGATAATGTTGAAGGGAAGGCTATAGTACAAATATTTTCACTTAAATTTTTTTGTATATCAATATAGGATTAAAAAAATAAGTTAAATGCCAACCTACATTACTTCATCCATAAAAAGAACTCAACAAAATAGGAAGGTCCAAGGTTGGTTTAAGAATAATAAACCTTGAAATTTCATTGTCCACTATAGGGTGGATGTATTGAGCTTCCCATGAACTCAATCGAGGATGCACCTACAAAGTGAGGATGGTCAGAATTATTTCAAGAAAGGTTTAAACTAGAATGCTTGGAACTTACCCAATAATACAGAGTAATCTTAAAAGATAAGAGCCTTCATCCAAAAAGTAAGAGCATATTAACCCACCATAGAACACAACTAAGAAATGAGAACTGTCAGTAAATTAAATGGAACAAGGAGGAGAAATAAAGGTACGAATTACTCAGTCTTGGAAACTTATATCAAATAAACACAGTCTTCTAGAGCAAAGAGAATAAAATCATGATAGAAGTGTGGCAGAAACATCATTGATCAGGTGTTGAAGGGTGGGGAAATGAGTATAGAGATAGCTTACGAATGCTTAATTTAGGTAACATTTAATAAGGTGGAGAGGTTACTTTTTACTCCCATGCGGGAGGGATTTAGGTTTATAATTTTTATTGTTTGGTTTTGTTCTTTTATTGGGCTGCTTGACCTACGTTTTGTGTAATGTTTATTAATAAATAAAAGAACAAAATTTTTTTAAAAATATTTTAATCCTAAAAGGTTCAGCTTTAAATTAGTATAACATCTAGAATATATAGAGTTTTAAAATTCAAGACCCTCCTAACGAAAGGTATTTAAGTACTTTTTCAACAGATCTAATTTTTCCTTAATTTAATATTAGAGTTAAATATTATGTGCATTTTTGTTAGTGAACTAGTAAGGGTGTTTGCGCCCAACAAAACACACAAGTATTTGTGGTTTCACCAAGTAATATAGTTTCCTTAAATAAAGACGAATATTGATTCTTCAGAGACTTGTGTTAAGCAACTATCCAATTCTAGCTTAGAAATTGAGATTAACTAGTGTAACGTAACCAAAAGAGTTTTGAAAGGTTGTAAACTAAAAGTAAACTAAAATAAGACTGAAAATAAAGAGTTTGGAAAATCAATTGATTAAAACCCAGGGTTAAAGCACTAAGAACAATCATACTAATCAATTTAACTTTATTCATTAGATTACCTATCTTGGTTGTTGATTAGTTGGGTTTATCATATGATCATGGTTTCCCTACCTCTAACCTTCTACCTAATTGGACAATACAACTACATCGTTAAGTGGGGATTTAATAATCCATTTAGAATCATTAAGATGTCATCCTACATGTGAGTCAAGAAAGTCTTCTAGATATATCCCTATCCTAGTCACTAATTAAAATTCCTTATTTTATAAATGAATAAGAAACTTACTCTACTTATCCCCATGTTATATCTTTTAATTCCCCTCCGGATCTCATAAGGTTGTCAATATATGTATTCTAAGGGTCGCGAATCCTTAAAATAGTTATAAAAAGGATAAATAAATAATCAAATATTATAAGAAATCCAAACAAAATCAACTCTAAGCAATCGTAAACATGTTCTTGGCCTTAACCTCGAAAATAGGGCGTTTAGCCACTATAGACTTAACCATAATCAAAGTTATTGAATACATGATACAATCAATTATAAATATAAATTAAAGAGATATAAACGCTAAAATAAGTGTTTATCATCCCCTCTCCAAATCTCACCAAGACGTCCAAAGTGTAAAACAACAAGTATAAGAATCATATTTATAGGACAAAGCTTTTGGTGGTGTGTGGAATAGGTGGTGCACCACGATAGCTGGTCAAGTGGAGTGGGGGTAATGGTGAAATGTCTAGTAAAGTAAATTGTAGTTCTCTCTGTACTTGTTTCTCAAGTTAATTAGTGGTTTCGGTGCCCCTCTAGAGCGAGGCCTCTCTGCAAGTTGCAGTTTGACGTTTAAACTTTGGCTTGCACTTATCCTTCCATCCAAAGCTTTGTGGTGTTCTTTACCTTCAATTTAGAGCTTGTTAAACATCAATATATCATCAAAATAAAATCACCAATCATACTAAATCATTAGACACTACTTATTAGAGCTCAAAACAGCACAATTACAAGAACGGTGAACTAGAAACTCAAACTAAGACTAGTCTTGCCCGCTTATCTTTAGCTTAGTGTTTTGACCCTAGGCTTGATTCAATTGAAATTTAAAAACTATAAAAAATTTTTTACACATATAAATACTATATAAAAACCTTAGGAACTCATTAATTATGTTAGAATCCATCCAGATAGACTAGACAAACACCTAGCTTAAGCTAGTAATACTAGTCTTCTCTTTTGAACTCTAAGTGACCAAATTAAGTACGAACTTTTTTGAAAGACACATTAAGCATTGTAATAATATATTCAAACAATTATATTCTTAATTATATAATACTTAATGCATTAAGAACACTATAAGTTCTCAAAAGAAAGATAAATATGCTAGGATAATAGCACTAAGGTGCATAAAACCACCTCAGATCACCACCCGACACATAAAGACTTGTTTATCCTTGAACAAATCATCACTCTAAGCATCACAAGATGAGTTTAATCAACACTTCTACTACAAGAAAAATACTCAAGCTAATCCTACAATGACTACAAAGAATGCAAGTTCCTACACTAAGAATTTTATGTACACAATTGACAGTTCAAGAATACTACTTCAAAACAACCTAGCCACAAGAATTGACCCACCAAGTTGGAAAACTCATACATGTTTCTCAATCAAATAGATCATAAAATTCACCCAACCATCATAAAACATGTTCTTACCATGAGAGTCACACTTAATTACTCACTTAAACTCAATGTATCACAAAATGGATACAAGAATCAAATTTCTCTCACTCTCACAAGGAATTCACAAGTTAAAAATGATGAACCATAGGGTTGCCCGTAGTTTATTACTCAACTAATATTAGAATATTAAAGCTTAGGATCAACAAGGTCTTTTAGTATAGTAATGTAGACTAAGGGATGGGTAGGAATAATTTTGGCTAGTAATAGTGACTATCTTCCCTAAGAGCTTTGATATATCACACATTGCACTCAATTTACCTTTAACAACCACTTTTGCTTACCCTTATAATTTGTTTTTCCCCATCTCAGTAAGTTTATTAACATACACTATGGTGGGAGTATTGTCTATTCAACACTTATTCAATTTGAACAACTTTTTTTACTCCCAACAAAACACATCAATTGCACATACTAATAACTACTACTTTGCGGATTTAATTTAACCTTTTTCCCAATTTTTTTCCCAAACTCCTTACTAAATAAATTTTACATGGGAGTGATTAAGAGCTTTGGATCAAACTAAGGTCTATCAAAGGAGGGGATTAGGCTACATATAAGGCCGCCAAAGAAAATAAGCTAAAGGATTAATGGGGTTTAACTAAGATTATGCAGAAGGGTAGGTAAAAAGAAGGTATAAACAAGGCTATCAAATAAATGCGTATATCATCTCCTAAACCCATACTCTTTGTTTAATTTTGCTCACACACCAGGAAGGTTTTAGACCTTAAGTACAACAAGGAATATACAAATACCTCATGCGCACATGGAATATGCTCAACTCAAGTAGGATCAACATAGACTCTCAACTAAACAATAACATAAATTCAACATTAAGCCAACAAGTACAATTAAACAATCAACATGTTGTTTACAACAAAAACACTTGCATCATGCAATCCCATATAGCACTAATAAGAACATCCCACTTATTCCTAATACAAAATTTTAAAATTACCCTAAAAATGGGAAATTTCCCACCCCATAATTAAAAATCTACTTGTCCCAAAAGTATACTTTAAAAGTAGAGATACATTCATTCCTTGAGGCCTCTAGGTCTAGCTAGTAGCATCTTTACACTTCAAAGGGGTCCAAAAACTCCACACTTAGTCTTTGCCATGCTCCTTAACTCAGGTTTCTGGTACTTAGACTTCCCATCAAGATGTGACTAAAAAAACAAAAACTAATGAAGTAAAAAACTAAATATGCTGAAAATAAAACATACCTTAACATGGGTTTCCTCCTATGCAGCGCTTGATTTAGTGTTACATCACGACCTAATCTTTGACTTACACATTTTCCTTCAACAACTTCCTCATACTCAGATTCTATTTTTTTATTTATTTTGTACCACTTGAGTACGAACTATAAAGGTCAAAAACTCTCTCAACAATAGCCTTTTCAGGTTCATCAATTTGTGTCATGTCGGGATGGAGTGGTTGTGTCTTAGGCTGCTCAATGAGGATTTTTGAAGCGGTATTTTGTGGAATAGAATCTACCACCCTACACTTATTCCCTTAAATCACTGTAATCATGCACAAATATTTTTTGTGGGATTATATTTTTAGTGGTTTGTACACTTTGAATATCATATCTTCATCATCCAGCCTTATTGTGAGCATACCCTCTCTCACATCTATCACAACTCCTCTCATTACCTAAAATAAATGTCCCAAGATTACTGGCACTCTTTTATTTTTTTTAAAATCCAAGATATTAAAATCAAAAGAAATAATAACCTCACAAACCTTGATGAGAATATCTTCTATGATTCTTTAAGGATGAGCTAGGGTCCGGTCTGCCAATTGGAGTACCATAGAGCCTAATCTTGGCTTCCCCAATCCCAAAGTATTGAAAAGGATAAAGGCATCAGGTTGATACTTTCCTAAAAATGATTGATTACGTTGACCACCTCACTACTACCAACTTGAATTGGGAGAGTGAAACTCCTAGGGTCTTTGAGTTTTCCAGCATCTTTTGCATCACAACAGAACTACACTCCTCAATAAGTGCCACGGTCTCAACATCCTTTAACTTAACATTATTAGTGACCACATCCTATAAGTATATTATGTGTTTGGTCATTCTCTTCGAAATATCTAAAAAAGGAAGATTAATATGAAGTTCTCTAAAAGTGTCAAAGAACTTCTTGAAGCATGCATTCTCCTTCACTTTTCTAAGCCTCTATAGGAAAGGTGGCGGTGGTCTCTCCTTAAACTGTTTAGCAACTTTAGGTTTTGAGTACTCAGACTTCCTCAAATTTTTAGCAACCTTGTTTTTGGGGAACTATCTCCACACATACCTTCTTACTTATCTTTGGAGGTTCTCTATAGAACTCTTAACCACTCTTCAAAGTGATTGCCATTAATTATTTAGGATTTTCAGTATTACTTAGACAACCACCATGAGACCTGGCATTTTGTGCTTGTTTCATCTGCCCAACCCGCATCTCCAAGTTCTTTGTAGCAACTAGTTGGATCTTATTTTCTGCTATCAATTATGCTTGACTAGCTAAAATTTATTTCAGTATCTCTTCCATATTGCTAGTTTGAGTCATGGCCAAATTTTGCTGCGGAAACTGTTGTTGTTGGTTGATCTATGCTGGATTTGGTGGATGAGACTACCATATTAGATAGTAGGTGTTCCCATAATTCAGCCTTTGAGAATTGTTAATAAATATCACTGACTTGGGATTTGCAGCATACATAGCCGTTAAATGACCACTACTGTCGCAAACCTCATACCAACCTGTGGTCTGTTTAATTTTATTGAATATTGTTGCAGGTTGTGTAAACCTTAACTTCATACTGCTGAACTGAGTGGTTTATCAAATTTTGTAGTGTAGCAAGCTGATATGATAATGTAGTAAATTTGTCCATCTCCAACACACCTAAAACTTTCTTTGTAACACTTCTTGAGTCAGAATACCACTCAGTATTTCCTAGTGCAATCAGGTTCCACATGGTATGCAGCTCATCATATGTAAATTGTAAAGCTTGACCCCTAGCAACTGAATATAGGAAAATTTTTGTGTTGTAATCAAGTACCTCAACAATAGTGTGAGCTAGTACCTCATTAGACTGCTGAAGATGTGGACAGACCTAAAGAAAATCTTTGAACCTCTCCCATTCATGATATAAGTTCTCATCTATCTTTTATTTGAAGCATATAATCTTACTGTTCAATCTCACTTTCTTGCCAGATAGAAAGAATTTAATATGAAATTTATGGGATAAGGCATCCCAAGTTGTGATAGAACTTGCCGACTCAGCATTTAACCACTTCTTTGCTTCCCCAAATAGTGAAAAGGTAATAGTGTAAACCTAACATAATCAGTTGACACACCTGTGGGGATTAATGTGTCACTGATCTCCAGAAAGTTCTGTATATAGATTTGTGGATCTTCATGTGAAAGCCCCATAAACTGTCCACTGCATGTTAAAACTTGCACCTTGTTCTGTTTCAACTCAAAGTTACCTCCAACAGTTGGTTTCTGAAAAAAGGGAGAGCATATTTATCGAAAGTAGGATTGCCACTTCGCGAACAATCCTACGGGTTGGTTGATATTCAACTATGAAAGAAGGATTTTTTTGTTCCTATTGAATTTGTGGGATACGGGGGAGAAGTTCTTCTTCTCTCCCTAATTGATGAAAGCATTTCTTGAGTTTGAGGCTTGGTTCAACCAATTCCCTATTCCTTTCTAGCTTACTAGCTTGTAAACCTATTTCATGTAAATTCAATACCAAAAACAAGTGTAAAGCACCAAATAAATCTAATAAGTAAACTAAAACTAAGATAGTTGCCAATTTATATGTCCTCAGCAGTAGCACCAAAAACTTATTTGTACCCAAGAGCACACGCAAGTGTACGTGCTCTCACCAAGTAATACAGTGGCCTAAAATAAAGCCGAATATTGATCCCCAGAGACATATGTTAAGAAATATCCAATTCTAATTTATCAATAGAGAATAACTAGTTCAACGTAACCAAAAGAGTTTTTAAGTTTATAAACTAAAAGTAAACTAAAATTATGCATAAAAGTAAAGACTTGGACAGTAAGTGGATGAAAACTCGAGGCTAAAGAACTACAAACAATTATACTAAGAACTTGAACTTCATTTATTACATTACTTATCTTGGTTTTTGATTCATAGGGTTTATCGTATGATCATGGTCTCCCAACCTCTAACATTCTACCTAACTGGACATTATAACTACATCATTGAGCGGGGATATAATAATCCATTTAGATACATTAAGATGTCATCCTACATGCTAATCAAGAAAGTATTTTGGGTATATCCCTATGCTAGTTGCTAATTCAAATTCCTTATTTTATAAAAGAATAAGAACCTTACTCTACTTATCCCCACATTATATAATCCTATTCCCCATCCCGAGCTTACAAGGTCGATAATATATGTATTCTAAGGGTAGAGAATTCTTAAAATAGTTATAATAAGTATAAAAAAAATAATCAAATATGATAAGAAATCCAAAAAAAACTAAATTCAAAGAAATCATAAACATGTTCTTGGCTATAACCCCGGAAAGGTGGCGTTTAGCCACAAATAGATATAACCATAATTAAAGTAATTGAATGCATGATAATTCACAATGAAAATATAAATTAAATTTATATAAAACCTAAAATAAGTGTTTAGTTTCCCCTCTTCAAATCTCCAAGCCATCAAAAGTATCAAGCAATAAGTACAAGAGTCCTATTTATAGGACAAGGCTTTTGGCGGTGTATGGAATAGTTGGTACATTGTGATGCCTGTTAACATGGTGTACAGTTAGTGATTCACTATTTTCTCAATTTAAGTATGGGTCTCGGTGCCCCTCTATCCTGAGGCCTCTCTAGAAGTTCCATTTTGACGTTTAAACTTTGGCTTGCAGTTGTCCTTCCATCCAAGACTTTGTGGGCTTCTTTCCCTTAAATTTATAGCTTGTTAAACATCAATTTATCATAAAAATCAAATAAACAATAATCCTAAATCATCATACACTATGGATTAGAGCTCAAAACAATACAATTACAAGAACGGTGAACTAGAAACTCAAACTAAAACTAGTCTTGCCTACTCATCTTTTGCTTAGTGTTTTGATCATAAGCTTGATTAAATTAAACTTTAAACACGATAACCAAGTTTTTACCAACATAATTAAAAAATAAAAACCCTATTAACTTATTACACACATTAGAATTCATCGAGAAAGACCAGACAAACACCTAGCTCAAACTAGTAACACTAGTTTTCTCATTTGAACTTTAAGTGACCAAATTAAGTATGAAATTGTTTGAAAGAAACCTTAAACCTTTTAATCACATAATCAATCACTTATATGATCTATTATATATTTCTTAACACATTAAGCACACGATAATTCCTTAAAACAAAGATAAATATGCTAGGATAACAACTCTAAGGTGCAAAAAACCACCTCAGATCAAAGGGTATGAGATAATACCGTGTCATGGAAATTATGCTACAGTTTAAGGTAATGAAAATCTAGTTATGCTACGCGACAAAGACGTACCATGCTAGTGGTCACGAGGATAATAAAATCCTATTTTCCTTCTACTTTTAAGGGCAAACTGGTCCTTTATGTCTTAATGATCCTATAACTTGTACTACAACATTTTCCCACATTACCTAACACAAAATTCATCATCCCCCCTCCTCCCAAACTCTCAAGAAAACCAAAAAAGTTTTTCCCCTAAAATTCCACCTCAAGGACTCCAAACTCAAATTTTCTCCCAAGAACGATAAGTTTAGTTATGCAGCTATTCAATGAAGGTCCTCTTTCATCGTCATGCCCAAAAGTTTTCAACATATTATTTCTTGAGTTTCCATATTCTAGGTTTATCATCCAATTGTTATTTAAATTTTTCAATTTTTCATCACATATTTTTATCTATAAGTATATTTTCGTGATTATTCATGAACTCTTATGGCAATGTTAGGGCATTCAAGTTTTTATTGCATGATTTCTTTGGTTTTACTCATGTATTTGAAGTATTATGATTAAAGGATATGTAATATATGCTTTTTAAGGATTTTACGTCTTATTATCATGTTTTCATCAATTGATAAAAGATTATAAGCTATTACAACATAGTTATGATTTTAGTTTGATCTTATGATTTTAGACCTAATATGAAAATCATATATTTAGTTATGAACATGAATTAAAAATAGTGATTCTTTTTTACACTTATAACCTATATGCTTACTTTATTGTGTATTTCATATATTATGAGAACTAGTATGGTTATGGAAGTAGTATTTAGAACTAACAGAATGTGGGTTTAACACACCCAAATTCCCAATCAATGTGCCCCTATAAATGAAAGGGTTCCTCGCCAGTTGAGAGTATGTACCTTCATAGGAAGTCCTCCTTAGTTGAGACTATCTTCAGTCTCATGACTGAATTCACTCTAGTCATGGTTATTGACCTTGCTAAGGTATTGAACACCCTTCCAATAAAGATTGAAAGTTGGGCTCCATGTTGCTCAAATAGGGCGTGTTTTTTGTAAGAATCTCCCATAGAAATATTAATTTTTTTGAAAATTAGTGTGATGACTCACTGAGGTACTTCATTATGTTATACTACTTATTATTTATGATATTTCATCTTTCAATTTTATTCATGAACATGGTGAGTCTATATACACTTCGCAAACATGTTTTCTATTATGACATATAACAATTTTACTTATTGCATAGACCCCTACCTACTCTGTACATTCCATAAGTAGTAACCACATACACGTCTGTGTGGATATATTATTTCATAATGTAGGTATCTATTCTATCTCACAAAATCATGATCAGATACTTTATAGCTACCAGTCAGCATGTGATGAGTTCTTTTTATTCAAGGTCTCAAGTTAGTTATAGTTCTAGTATTTTATTCTTATTAATTTGTATTGATTAGGGATATCTCTGGGTCTAGTCCTAGCTACCTATAATAGTATTGGTAGTGGCTTCATAGACATTCAGTTAGAGTTGATGTATTCAGTATAAGTTTCCTTTTGTATCATCGGTGTTGTAAATAGTTATAAAAATGTATTAAAATAGATTATCTTATTATTATTATTTTTCTAAATAGGTTTAGCTTCCATGCATGTTTAATCAGTCGATCATGCATTATGTGTAATTACCCTCAAGGTTATTTCCTCAATTTACATGTATTTATTGTATTTCAAACTTTCTACAGTAGATACAAGTCATTTATAACTTGATTAAATTTTCAGTTTGATTATTAGAAAGTTCATGTGTATTTTAGACTCATTTTCCTATTCTGGAGCTTTTGCTATTTAGGATTTGGTATTGGACCAAAACTCGTACTAGATTACCTCAAATGAGAATTTTGACAGTGTCATCATGTTCAAAATATTTATTTTAGGCTAGAGAGACCCTTGGTAAAGGTCTCAGGGTTTTAAGACTTGTTTTGGGCTATTGGACAAATTTTATGAAAAATAGAACTATAGGTGTGGTCCTCACATTTAATAAAAACAATCTCAAATGAATGTTTCAATGATTATATTAGATCTGGAATGTGGTTTACCATAAAATTTCACTATTAGATCATGTTCACAGTGTTTCAGATACGTTTTGAGAATCAAAAATAAGTTTTTGATTTAGTTGGTGTTGGTGAGTTTGTGAAAGAAAACTTCGACCCTTTAACCTCTGATTAAATGTGAAAGCCATCAAAGTGTCTCTTAAGCAACCATCGCTGAGTGTAAGACCTTATATTCATATTTTTGACTTTTTGGGCGCTAGGAAACTCTAGTTTTAATGATTTTTGGTGCGTTTTTCTCATACAATAATTGTATGTCAATGTAGAACTCTTTTTTTCCCATTTTCCAAGAACTTGTATTTTATTTTTCATGATATTCACCCAAGTTGAAAATCAAAACCCCATTTTCACCCATTTTGGGGATAGGGAGCTTTTACTTGGGCGATTCCAATGGAGTTTTTGAGATTTCTTCCACATGTAAGTTTTCTAATTTAATAATTATCATTTTTACTCAATTTAATAAAATAGGTTTTTAGAGATTTTTCCATTAAACCATGAAAATAATTTTTCATTGATTTGAACCTCGTTCTTAAATTTTTTTTGCATTGGTTTTCAATTGTACGCTTCGATGAGCGTGGGGAACGTATTTCAAAAAAAAATATGATTTTACTCCTTTTATTTTTGAACCCCTTTTTTAGGTCAGTTCTTAGACCCATCTTTAATATAGCAATATGTGTCTTATTTTACTCCTAACAACATTTACATTACCATTTTTATAGCATGACACAATTTAGAGATTGTGGAGCAAAGGCAGACAATTTATGGGCGATTGAAGGATTTTGGTGTGGCATCGAGGTAGGCTTCTGTCTACTCTTTTTCATTAGCTAGTGTATTTTATATATTGTTTGTAAGATAGGGATGTTAGGATACAATATTGGGTAGAACATAGTGACTTAGCCTAATTTATGAGTTTTGGTCTAGAAGGGTTATTGAACAGTAAGTTAAAATACTTATTATGCTTCTAGGATTCTATTACCGTAGGTTCCTAGCATATTAGGTATAGTTCAGACTAATGAACCATTAGTTTGAAGTTTAATATGGTATTTTGTTAATTATGATGGTTCTCCTAGATTATGATGTTATGGTTATGTCGTATATATATTACTAGGCACAAAGCCATGATTATGATATTGGGTGTATTTTAGGAAGTATTTTATCCTTGTAAAAGATTTGGCCGTAGTTAATATACATCTAGATTCTTCAAATCGTATTGTTTAGATACTAATGATGACATGCATAGATTTTGTACAGCTATGTTTACTTAGTGGTACGATTCTAGGTAATAATATGGTTTTATTACTATTTTCCTAAAAAGGGATTTATTCTAACTTGTCACTTTTGAACGATCTCTTTAATAATGGGAATCATACCACATTTATCGATGATTTATGAAATTTCTAGGATAAAATTAATGTTTTATAAACTTGATCGAGATAGATATAGGTTCATTATTTTACTACTACTATCTACTTCGATCGAGACACACTTCGACCCATTCTATAGTTATCTGATGATTTTGATAATATGAGTTCCAGTTTAAGTCTAGCGATTGATGATAATATTAATCATATGACTTCCAATTTAAGTCCAGCAATTGATGATAGTATTGATAATATAAGTTCCAGTTTTAGTCTAGCAATTAATTATAGTATTGATAAGATGAGTTTTATTTTGAGTTCAGCAATTAATAATCATTTATGATATTATGGACTAACTTGGCATTACTTATTGAATGAACATTTCCTAGCACCAGTATTTGTGAAAATCTATCAGCCTTATAGGGGGTTTCATAAGTATAGGTGACAAGTACTGCCTGTGGTATGTTATAAGTTGATTAGACCTTCTAGGCCTATGATGGTTCTGGTTTATGAAAGGCTTGATTAGGTATTGTATGCCAGACTTACCGGTTACTTTAATGTGCTATTATTATGGTTAGTTTTTGATAGGTTGATCATAGGATTGGTATTGGGATTCGAGGTATGTTTCTAATTCCTTTTTTTCAGTAATATTATTACGAATGCTTATCTCATGTTAAGACATATGGATTAGAGATCCTGATTATGTTACCACTAGTTCCTACTATAATTGGGAGGCCTTGAGATGCTAGTGTGACTACTTTGGTAGTACTATGGGTTAGCCTTTTTTATTTATATATTATTAATATATGTAGTTACAGCGTTACCGTATATCCCTTTATTCCTTCGTACACATTGTATATGCATTCCTTAGCCTTGTATTCATATACATATATATATATTCCTCTTATGTTCTTTATTCTTATATTGGCCAGTGATACATGGTATAGTTCCTACATTTCTCAGAATGGCTAGAATATGATAATTTCATCTTTACTATCTCCTTGTCTTTACGATGTAGTATCTTAGATATTTGAGTGTAGTTTACATTCTTTTTTTCATATTATATATATTTGCATTATCTTTGGTGCTTAGTTAGTTGTTGCCTACTCAGTACTATAGGTTGGGTACTCGTACTACACTTCTACAGCCTGCAAATCGTAATATGGGTTATCTCCATTGTTGTGTGAATCAAGTAGAGTAGCTATGGATTGGAGACATAGAGTGACCTCTTGACATTTATAATATTAATTTCTTTCCTCTTATGTACTAGACTATCCTCTATGTTGTGTTTAGAGATGGGTTGAATAATTATATTCTCTTGGTACTTTAATTTGTATTTTTATTATATTAGAAGCTCTTGTAATGATTCCACCAGGTTATGGGACTATATTGTGTATTTTAGCCTTTTTACCTTATTCATTCCGTATTCTTCCTTCATTAATATTGGTAGTTCATAACTAGTAGTTCTAGACTATGGGTTTGCTTACCTATTAGTGGGTTACGGTAGGTTCCATCATTACCTAAGAAATTGGGTCATGGAAAATTGGTATCAAAACCTAGGTTTATCAGTGTATTTACACAAGAGCTAAGTGTCTAGTAGAGTTTCGTAGAACGATGCGGAGATGTCTATAACCTATCTTTGAGAGGTTATCAGACATTCTTAGAAAAGTTTGTTCTTGACTCCTTGTCTTGTGTTCATATTTCTGTGAGCCTCAATTATATTCACTGACTTTGTCTCATCCTAGAAGAATGATTCAAAGTTATTAGTAGATGGGGATATGACTTCAGCATCTGTTTGCAGAAGGGACATTTTTAGCTACTGATCAGGCTGCAAAAGAAGTGTTTATTATCTCATAAGTGAACATCACTGATTATAAGACCCCATATTAGTATTTTTGATATTTTTGGAGCTAGGAAGCTCCGATTTTGGATTCATGTTCCTTATAAAATAATTTCTTATCAATTAAGAACTCTATTTCCCCATTTCGCAAGAACTTCTATTTTTGTTTTTTGATTTTCACCCAAATTGATAATCAAAACTCTGTTTTCACCATTTTTGGTTTATGAGAGCTCAAACTTAGGTGATTCTAATGGAGTTCTTGAGATTTCTTCCATGGTTAAGTTTTCTAATCATAAAATTATCATTTTTTCCTCAATTTCATCTTCAAAAAAAGTTTAAATTCTTTATTTTAAATTTCTTTTTTGGGATTTTATTTGGTAAATATTGAAAATAATTTTCTTTTATTTGAACCTTGTTTTTAACTCATTTTTGCATGGATTTTTAGCTGTAGCATCCAATGAGTAAGGGGAACCTATTTTAAAAATAAAATTTTCATTTTACTTCTTCTATTTCCGAACCCATTTTTGAGGTATGTTGTTAGACCGATATTGAATATAGGAATATAGGTCTTGTTTTACTCCTAACTAAGTGTAGATCACTATTTTTATAGCATGCTGACATTTAGAGATTGTGGTGCAAAGTCGGACGATTTGTGGGTGATTGAATGATTTAGGTATGGCATCGAGATAGACTTTTATCTACCCTTCTTTGTGAGATAGTGTATTTTATATGTTGCATATTAGATACAGATATTAGAATTTAATATAGGGTAGAATGCCATGTCTTAGACTAATTTATAAGTTTGGGGGCTTGAAGGACCCATAAGATGAAATACTTGTTATGCTTATAGGATCTATTACCCTAGGTTGCTAGCATATTAGGTATAGTTTAGACTAATGAACCATTAGATTGAAGTTTAATATCATACTTTGTTGATTGTCATGGTTCTCCTAGATTATGGTATTATGGTTATGTTGTATATCTATTATTGGGCACAAAACCATGATTATGATATTAGTTCTATTTCAGGAAGGTTTATGACCTGGTAAAGGATGTTGTCATAGTTTATAGACATCTATATACTTATAATCGTATTGTTTGGATATTAGTGATGGCATACATAGATTTGGTACATTCATGTTTTCTTAATGGTTGATTCCAGCTAAAAATATGGTTTTACTAATATTTTCATAAAAAAGGGATTTATTCCAAAATGTCACTTTTGAACAGACTCTTTCACAATGGGAATCATACCATTTTTATGGATTATTTATGAGATTTTTAGACTAAAAATAATTTTTTAGAAATTTCACCGAGATGGATTTTGGTCTACTATTTTACTACTACTATCTAGTTAGATTTAGACCGACTCTGACCCATTCTACATTTCTATAATGATTTTTAAAATATGAGTTCTAGTTCGAGTCATTCAACTGATGATAATATTGATAATATAAGTTCAGGTTTGAATCTAGCAATTGATGATATCAATTATAATATGAGTTCCACTTTGAGTTCGACAATTTATGTTAGTATTCATAATATGAGTTTTGATTCAATTCCGGAAATTGATGATCGGTTATGATATCATGGTCTTACTTGGCATTTAGTCTTTCATGTGCGTATCCTATCACCAGTATGCATGTATATCTATTAGCCTTATGGGGGATTTCGTAGGTATAGCTGATAAGCATTAATTAGGTCTGTTATGTGTTGTTGGACCTTCTAGACCGATGATGGTGGTGTTGCATGAAAAGGTTAGTTAGGTATTATTTTTTTGGACTACCAAATTAATCTATTGTGTTGTTAATATGGTAAGTTTGGAATAGGTTGATTATTGAACAGGTATTAGGATTCGAGGTATGTTTCCCATTTCATTATTTTACAATTATATTATTATAGATGATTATCTCATGTTTAAATATCCGGATTAGAGATCCTGATTATGTTAGAACTAGTTCCTACTATTATTTGGAGGGCTTGAAATGCTAGTGTGACTACTTAGGGGTGCCATAGGTTAGCCTTTTTTAAGTACATACATTTATATATGCAGTTACATTATTACCGTATATCCCTTCTTTCCTTCATTCATGTTCTATATCCATTCGTTAGATTTGTGTGTGTGTGTGTTTAAATATATTCTTCTTTTTGTTCTTTATTATTATATTGGCCAGTGATATACGGTATAGTTCTTAGATTCCTTAGTATGTCTAGAATAGGGTAAGTTCATCCTTATTATCTCCTTAGCTTCATTATGTATTATCATAAATATTTAGGGGTAGTTTATATTCTTGCTTTCATGTTATGTATATTTGCATTATTTGTAGATCTCAGTCGATAGTTGCCTACTGAGTACCACGTGTTTGGTACTCATACTATACTTCTATAGCCTGTAAACCACAGTATGGGTTATCATCGTTGTTGTGTGGATCATGCCAAGGACATACAGTTTGGAGACATAGGACGAGCTCCTGATGTTAGGAGTATTACTTTCCTCCGTCTTATGTACTAAATTGGTCTCCATGTTGTATTCAGAGATGAGTTGTATCAATATACTCTCTTGGTACTTTATTTTGTATCCTTATTGTGATAGAAGCTCTTGTAATGATTCCACAAAGTTTTTGGACTATATTGTGTATTTTACCCATTTCACAATATTCATTCCGCATTCTTCCTTCATTACTCTTGGTAGCCCAATACTAGTAGTTCTTTACTAAGTGTTTTCTTACTTACAGGTGGGTAATAGTAGGTTACATCATGACCTGAGAAATTGGGTAGTGAAATTAAGCCAGTACCATGGGTTATCTTAGGATCACTCATGGTCCGAAGCACCGTAAGATCTATGGGATAATCTCGGAGCATTACAATGCATCTCTCCCTTCTTTCTCAATTCATTGATCAAGTCAGCTCCTTTACTTGGAAAATACCAAACTCCATCTAGCACAATCTGCATAGTTAGTGAATTTATTTCTACTATGAGTGGAAACATGTTGTGACTCATATGATACTCTACCTCTTCTTGAACTATCTAGTGATTTTGCATTTTGATAGTTAGTTCTAGGAATGACATTGGCTTCTAAATAAATAGAATCACCTTCATTTTTTCTATTACAAAAGTCTGAAGAGCTATTAGTACCTTTGGAAGAAGCATCAGTATTACATTTAAAAGTTCCTCTAGGTGAATGTTACTGCTCCTCTAGACTACGATCCATTCTACTATTTGGTATGTACTTCTCCTGTTTATCAATCAGATGTGGCCCACTACTAGGAAGTTCGGGGCAGAATATATCCTCAAACCGCTTAACTTGTCATCGTCTTACACTTTGACACCTCAAGTGGATGTTTGTTCACTTTAAGCACCTCAACTAGCGTACGGGTGAGTCATTTTGTCACCTTATGTAGAGTTGGCATGGTGTGTGTATTTCACATATCCGAAGGTGCGTGAAAGCCCCTTTTTGGGTGATTTGGCATTCAAGTTGTCCCACAAATAGTATATTAACTCATCTCCCATTAATTTATACCTTCTTCTCTATCTTTATCCACCATTTTTGTCAATGTTAAACTTATTTGATTGTGAAAATTATTAGGAGAGATTTAAAACTTGAATACACATTTGAGGGTTCGTGAAGATTAAATAATAAGCACCTCTTGTTTTTAATCATTTCTTTTCATTTCAAGCATTAAATATGGACATGTTTTCATTTCATTAAATAAGCCAAAAATTTGCATTTATAATTCACTCAAAAACTACTTAAAAATAAAAAAAAAATTATGTATGTGCTCCACAATACATTCCTAATTTATTGCTATAATAATTATTTTTAATGGTGCTGAATTGCGAAAATTCAAACTTTGAACTCAGGCTTCGGACTCTATTAATGACTATCAATGGAATTCTCTTGTGTGGTTCTTTAAGTCTTAAACCTCCAATTCAGTCACTAATACCTTAAATGTTTTTAAAATAGATTCCGTTGAGATTTAAACAAAGAACAATAATAGATTTTAATGAATGGAAATTGGGTGGTTTAGGGAATTCGGAATTTTTTTATAACCTAGAAGGCAATCATGACTTCAGTAAAAGGTTGGAAATCATAAATTCAAATGCACATGAATTCAAGGAGTAAATAATTTTCAACTCATAGCAAAAAATTATCTCTTAACATAATGTTTTAAACAAAATGAAGGTTAATTAAATAACAATTTTGAGGGTATTAAAGAAAATGATCGAGGAGGGGGAGGGGGGAGGGGGAGTGCATTGTAGTAAAAATTTAGGAGATGGGGTACCTTAGAGAAGATGGAACTTAGGGTGGGGGGGGGGGATTTTTTGATTTAATTTTCTTTTTAAAAAATGAAATTAATTATTTAAAATTTATTTCAGAGAAAAATAACAAATGCCATCGTATTATTTGTTATTTTACACATCATTGGAGCGTGCAATACACGCACATCATATATTGTTGTTGATTGTGCTAAAAATGTTAAAATGACACACCTGTAAGCTAGTTGAGGTGCCTAAAGTGAACAACATTCACTTGAGGTGACAAAGTGAAAGATGATGTCAAGTTGAGGGGTCAGGCGATGTATTCTGCTGAAGTTCTGAGATTATAGGAATCTTAATAAAGTAAAGATTTTGATTAATCTCGTGAATTACCCTATGTTCTGACATTGTCCCTTCGTGGACAATACAATTTCATCTTTTTCTAAAGTTACCATATAATCATTGTTGGGGCTACCTGAATGAGAGGTGTAACATTAGTTGAAGTTTTTTGTCTCTACCAAACAGAATCGACATGATAAAGTTATGTTTAGTTCCCCTAAATGCCTGTTGCACCTGCATATATTCTCCACATACTCATAGCAAACTCACCAATAAGAAATGGATGGTTCAAGTCCTCTAGTTGAGGATTAACACAATACCCACACCTTGAGACCATGTAAATTCAATTTTTGGCCAATATGTCATTTACTGGCAATTTTTTCTTCCACACTCTCCAAATAAAAAAAATCTTGAAAGGTAAACCCTTCATCCACATCCGCTTAAAGAACCACAGTTTTTCCTTCTCATTTCATAAAGCTTCACAATCACTTTTTACTATGAATTTACCATTATTGGTAAGCAACCACCATAGTTTGTCCCTTCTCTCTATCTACACCCTTTTAGGATGAATCAAGTAATTGGGTAATTGATGAGTAACCGGATCTTTATTCCACATGTCATTCTGAAAGTAATGTGTCACCTCTACAAAATTAGTTTCATGATATGTGTGCCTCCATTATCAAACGCAATTTAAATCGATAAATTTTGGGAAAAAATGTTAAAACCAATTTACCCATGATACAAGGATCTTAAATTCTAAAACCCAATCCAAATCGACCTACATATCAAGAACTTTCAATTTCATAACTTTGGGTCTTAAATCTCAATATTATGAATCAAAATTTTAAAAAATGAGAAGTTTAATCTTAAAAAGACAATAAAATAAAGGTATTATCACATACCAAATAATTATGTGGGATAAATGCATCGAGAATCTCCTCAAATGGAGCTTCCTCTTTCCCAAAGTTCATTTTTAGTGAAAGGACGAAGTCTAAAATTTAAAATATGATCAATTGCAATTTTCATCGGTAAAGCTCATTTCCATCGCAAAAAGTCTATACTTCCATAGCTAATGGTTTGCACCAACAACTTTTGTATCCAATAGAAAAGACCATAAATTTCTCATATGATAGTGAAATGCACCTATTCTTTTTCTTATAATTTCAAAATAATGATATGAATTTACTCGTTCAGTTGAAACTCAATTTCTTGAACATTTTCCCATATATATATTATTCTTATTTTGCAATAAAAATTCAATCTCGACTTAATAAAATTGTACCAAATTTTTAGATCAATCCTATAATTCATGAATTATATTTTACATGTTTTGGAATATTTTTAATCTTTAATACAAACAATGAACCTTTTTGTTTACAGATTTTACTTAAACAGGGCTAAAGCACCTACAATGTTCAGAAAATCAGCCAAAACTCATCCAGAACTTAATAGAAACCAAATATGCTATAGCTTAGAAATTATTTTTCGAACTCAACAATACGGTCAGAAGTTCCGACAGAGGTTTGAAAAAATTGCTTATGAAATCAACTCTAGGACACATAAAACCAACTTCTCATCGAAAGACTCAAAATCAAGCTGTAAAAACTTTAAAATCCAAAGTAACCATGCTACTAATCCAAAATAGCCATTCTAGATTTAATGAAATTGATGAAACTCTCATCCAATACTCAGGTCACCATGTTTGTTGACCCAAGTCAACTATACTATTTTAAAGGCTACGAAAAATCACAAACTAACATAAATCACTCCTGCATGCTTTGGGGAACATGACAATCATTCCCACACCTTATAAATAGCATAAAGCAACTATGGAGAAGGGTGAAATGTCAAAAATATAGCTAAACCTAAAAATTACGATTAGGGTTGTTACATTATCCACCAATAAAATACATGTTCATCTAGGAACGTAAAAATAAGAAAGGTACCCAAAACTGACAAGAAACTGAAGTTATCACTGTAAACCTCATGTAAGCAACATCAAGTTGAGTCACATTCTATAGAACTACCATCACTATGGTAATAAAAAATTCATCACACTGACTCACAAGGTCACAACACTAGCATCAAAAGACAAATTCCCAATGAAGCTGAGTGACTTTATTTTCTAACTTTCTTTAACCCAAAAATTGAGTCGGTCATAATATAAATTCTGTACATACACAAGTAACGCAAATCTATCAAGAACGCTACAAGTCACTATATATACCACAAAACCATAAATCATCCTCGGACTTCAAAATGCCAAGGAACCCATGTAACAACATGGCCAGTCACTAAAATGCTAAATCAACCTACTCAAGTTTGATACCATAAATATCAAATCAGATAGCACTACATTCTCAAACTAAAGTAACTAGGATATAAATCAATATCAATGACACCTAAAACTTCAAAAGTTACACATAACATGCTTAGATAACTATTCAAATACTCATATACTTATATTGAACCCTTTGAGGCAATAAAAAATTATCATAAAACTCTACATACAACAAATATAAATGTTCAAAATCTCAAAAAAATTTATGCAATCCATCATTATGGTGCATGTAGTTCTAAATAACCATGTAATGTTAATCAACCCAAAATCCTCAAAATTTGATAGATCAAAAAGCCCTCCAATTATACACACATGAGCAACCCTTATATCTATAAAGACCTGATATTTGATGATTTGTGTGAAATATTTAATTCTATGATTTTGCCATTTTACCCCTCCCTGTGGGTGCATTGTGGTGTTTTTAGACTATGGGGATGTTTGGCATGTTCCCAATGTATTTAGGTGTAATTTATGTGAGATTGTTAATTTTTTTGGTATTAAAGGTTTATTAGTTTACTTCGGTCAACATAATTTGTTCTATGCATAGAATGCCATAGTGAACCACACTAACAGATCTAGAATGTTGATTTTAGATTAGAAACATAGTTTTTGGTTTTATGACTTTTATACCTCATTTCGATGCTCCTTTTTGAAAGTTGTAAAAATAGGTGTCGAGGGTCAATTATATGAAAATAATATTTTTCCAAAATTCTGATATCACCATTGTGTCTAGAGAATTGAATTTTATAGGGTACCGTAGTTCATTTTCATTCTTAATATTTTGGATATTTCTTGAGGGCTACACAGAAACTTGGAATTTTCTTAGTATCCACAGCTGTTATAGCCGCTAGAGTGCAACTTTGGCCGCTCTAGTAGAATGTACTAAAGTGCCACCTGGCTACTTTAGTAACTGGGCTACCAGCTGGTCAAGTGTGCTTTAGATGCCCTAATCCGCTTTAACGGAGGGCGCTAAAGAGGGTCTTGTCTGCTTTAGTGGACTAGCATGCTAAGCGGGTACCACTAAAGCGGTACTTTACCGCTTTAGTAGTGACTGCTAAAGTGTTACTTCATCATTTAAGCGGCACCTAGCACCTAGGTATAAATAATTTTTTCCTTGATTTATCTTCACCATTTTTTAGAGTTAGAGCATGGGGATTAAGTTATTGGGTATTATTACCCATTTCTAAGCTTAGGTAAGCTCCAAACTCCTATTTCAACTACTTTTTTTTGATTCTATCATTTAAATCTTCTTTAAACTCGTATTTTATGGTGGAGGATTTTGGATTTTGGCCTGAAAGGCCAAAATTATCATTTCTTTAATTCAACCTTATTTTCACCCCATTTGACTTGGGTTTTCTCCTATGAGTTCCTCTAATCTTGGACAAAAATTCAGTTTTTCCCTTCTTTTTTGGAAATCCATTTTGGGGGTCCATTTCGACCCCAATTCAAAAGTGGGCAATATGGCTATCATTGGATTTCTTTTAATGGATAGATTCCATATTTGTGTTTTAGCTAATTTTTGGATCTATGCATAAGGTAAAACCTCAACGATAAAAGTTTATTTATTTTGATTTTTATATTTGAGATAGGTTATGGCTTAACTTTATTTCGACTAGGTTCGGTAGTTAATAATAATATAAAAATATGTTATGGGTATGAGGTTGTATCATGGAAAATGTATTTATGTGCTCGTGTGTGGGCCTGTATGGATAATATTTGAAAGTTTTGAGATATTTTTTGCTATGTGTTTTTATGTGGGGTCGTATATGATGTTATTGACTTGGTATTGATATAGGTATGTTTTCTTACACTCTTTTTGGTGGGATAAAGCCTAGATTCTAGGAATTATATGGTATCAATGATTTTTTATTGCATGTTCACTTGTTGATTTTTGGATTATATTAGATCATGGATGGTTGGTTGATTTGAGAGGATTTTTGGTTTATATTGTTGGTAATTAGTTAGATATTGGATATTCTCATTTTTTTGGTTCTGAGCGTTACATCATCATATCATATTTATTTATGAAATATTGGTACCACCGTGGAAATACTGAGAATACAAGAAACACTAACTTTTTCAGAAAGAAAATGTGGCATCTTTAGAAACCCCTCTACCGATGTATATACCGGAGAAAAGTTAGGTCTATTGGTCTTATATCTTAGTTGTATAAAGGTTGAAAAACCCGCTATGGGGTCCTACCTAGGAGCAGTGCTTGGTAGGTATGGATTGATAAACCTCTCATAGGTTTTACATTGATAGCTGAGCTTGGTAGAATGTAACACCCTGAATCTGGTACCCAAAATGCTACACAGTGCTCATGACCCCGAAGGACCACAAGCTAATCCATGACTGATATCTGTAAATGAGCACTAGATAATATAGTGTATAAATGCAGAATAAAAGGCTGAAAGGCCATAAGGTTCAAAACTGAAGACTAAAAATAATGCTGAATGTGGTATAATAATACCAAAACAACTAAAATAACTAAAAATACTGAAGTCTAAATATATAGTCTAAAAGCCTCTGGACTGTCTGAGTAAGGAGTTAATGGGACATGTCCCCAACTAACTCCAACTGTTGTAGTAAACAAAGTACTAAAATACTGATGTGATAAAGCATCCTCGAATAATGAGGACTCACTTCTAATCTACTGCTGCTGACTGAAACCTAAGCTGCTAGGTGCGATCGAGAACCTGAGCATCCGAGCCTATAGTATAAAACACCATAGCGTAAAAGAAAAGTATGTGTCAGTATATAAGAATGTATTGGTACACAAGCGAGGTAGAGTGAATTCATGGGGTTCATACGCCTGAACTATAACTGGCTGATAATATAAACATGAACATGACTACGTGAGGATACATGCATGAAAACATAACTGGAACTGAAACATGGGGCTTCTGAATACTTAATATACTGATAACATGGATTACTGATAGCTGATATAATTTATACTGGGTGACTGTTGCCACAAGCCTTGATTCTAATGGAACTAGCTGAGTTCCATACTAAGCTAACTGACTGTATCTGATAGTCTTGAAATCTATAAAACTATCAGAGTTCTATTACTGACACTGAGACTGAGACTGTAGGAGGTAGTAATCTAACTTACATGCCCGTAATAAGCTATTATAGCTGATTTGTGGTCCAATTTGTAACCTCAATCAGAAGGGTGTCCATACCGCGCTACTAGTAAAGACAAGCTGCGAGTGACCCTCATCTAGCAGTGTCCCAAAGGAGAATGGTGAACCATTATCTGGAGGTGTTAATCCACCTCATCAACCATCAACTATCTGTGTTGATGGCTCAACCTATGATAGCAACATAGCTCTAGCACACAAGGATTTCTTCTAAGGGTCACACCCTCTGCCGTTAGTGTGCTCCCTCATCCTTGGGTTCACTAGGTGCTAAATCCTACTCCCAACGGAATAAACACTAAATTGATTATACTGGGATAAACTGTATTGAGTTTACTGAGTTTTATGGACTGACGGATTATTACTGAATTCTATTAACTGAATGAGTTCATGAGATTACTAAATTTTCTTGTGTCATGTAACTAACTAAATTCTACAGATCATGGCATGAATGAGATTATCATGGAACTGACACTGCCTCTAGGCGCACAACTAAATTTTCGATTATAAATACCCCCAAGACTTAATGACATAAAAGTAAATCATGGCACAAGTTCAAAAGAACAACAACGGATATAAATATATATATACATCCATAATTCATTGACTAAGACATTTAATCAAACACTCTACATGCATTAACTTGTACATGAATGGGGATTTCACATTAACATGCTATAATGGCACTTTCTCCTTCACATAGGCATATTATCAAACCCATGAGGTGGCATATTTTTGTTATACCATCATCAATGCATCTAATTATTCTGTTTACATAAATCAATTTGCAATTTGCAGTTTTATCATGAATATTATGCAAAACATCACATACTAGGATCAATCATTGGAACATGTAATCTAAAACATGAATCAAAACCCAACAACAACATAAACATGAGTTTCAATTTAAATAAATCATGAAAATTTATAAATACAAAATCTTTATATTTTGAAAAGAGATTCTTGAGCTTCATGAGTGAGAGGGACCCATGAATAAACACTTGACAAACATTAGAATGTAATTCCTTAAAGGTTCTTGGAGAAATTCTTAGAATTGGCTTTGATTTCTTGAAAGCTAGGGTTTTGTTTCTTGGGAGAGAATGTTCTTGATTTGGGGAAAAATTAATTAAATAAAGATTTGAAACATTTTTAGGGATTAAATCCCGTACCTGGATGTGTTAAAACCTTAGGAAAAGACCAATTTATCCCTGAATAAAAGATTTATTTTTCATCAAAATTTCCCAATTAGGAAGGCTGGCACGATGCGGTGCTATCGTGTCGTGTCACTGGAAATTTCCATTTAGGAATTAGGCGGATGGTATAGTATGGTAGATTCACGAATCAGCACTGGATGCAAATTTTATCCAAGGTGCGACGCGCTAGGATCGCATTGCCTTACTGGATTTAGACAATTGTGAACTGGGTCTTTGGCATGATGAACCACTATTGCGGAGCAAAACTAGAAATTGACAATTGCTATTTTGACACACTCAGTGACACGCTACAGGCCTGAATGATGGTGTTTAATGATTGAAAGTTTAAATCACCATAACTTTTTACCCGGTTATCAGATTTAGGTGAATTTGGAATCGATGGAAATCTCATTCAATTTCCCACACAAAAAAAGTCAAAATCTTAAAAATTTCACATGTACAAAAATGTATTCATCTTTAAATTAGGTCTTTAACATTTTAGGACGATCTTAAGCTAGGCAGAAGTATGGGGTATTACAATATCTCCCTTTTTGGAAATTCATCCTCGAATGAGACTAATTGAGATGGGAGAAATGATAAGCTGAAGTACATACTGAACATAAAAACTAAAACATGATAGACATTACTGAGATTCATATAGAGCATGATATCTGATGCATGATTTTATGATTGAGCTGATACATGAATGCATGACTGAGAGTACTGATAAGTTGATCATGCATATCTGATATGTGAATACATGACTGAGATTTTTTATAACTGAGTTTCTCACAAGGAGAATGCATGTTTGATTCATGAACATATGATTAAATATGCAATGGTAAATGGATTCCCAGTTTAAAAATAGGAATTTAAGCATGAAACTGGTTTGTAACTGGAATTTGAACATAAAACTAAATAATCTTTAAGAAAAGCTATTATCTTGGGCTAAGTCTGAGTTTGTAGTGAAGAGGTGAGGATACTTGGTCCGCATGTCTGCGTATTCTTCCCAAGTAGCTTCCTCAATGGACTGATTCCACCAAAGAACTTTGACTAGAGAGACTTCTTTGTTCCTCAATCTGCGGGTATGATAGTCAAGGATTTTGACCGAAATCTCTTTAAAAGAGAGGTTGTTCTGAATATCTATGCTCTGAATAGGGACTATAACTGTTGGGTCACCTATGCACTTCTTGAGCAAAGAGACATGGAAGACTGGATGAACTGAGGCTAGATCTAAAGGCAATTTGAGCTCATCAGATACTTTGCCAAAGTGAATGAGAATTTTAAAGGGACAACATATCGAGGACTAAGCTTTCCTTTCTTACTGAATCTCTTCACTCTATCTATGGGAGAGATTTTCAAGTACACATCATCACCAATATCAAACTCGAGATCCTTTCTACGCATATCTACATATGATTTCTGTCGACTCAGAGTTGTCTTGAGCCCTTCTTTGATTAATAGAACTTTCGCTAATGTATCAAATACTAAGTCAGGCCCTACTACAGTAGCCACACCGACTTTGAACCAAACGATCAGAGATCTGTATCTCCTACCATAGAGAGCTTCCAATGGAGCCATCTGAATACTGGAATAATAGTTGTTGTTGAATGTAAACTCAATCAAAGGCAAGTGGTCATCCCAACTACCCTTGAAATCAATTGGATACGCTGTTAGAATATCTTCCAAGGTATGAATAGTCCTTTCTGGTTGACTATTTTTCTAAGGATAGAAGGTTGTATTGAGGTGGACTCGGGTACCAAGACCCTTTTGGAACACTTTCCAGAAATGAAAGGTGAACTGAGTACCTCTGTCTGAAACAATGGACAATAGAACACCATGTAATCTGACCAACTCCTTTATATAGAGTTTGGCGTAATCCTCTGCTGAATAGGAGGTATGAAGTAGAAAAAAATAAGTTGATTTGGTCATTCTGTCTACAATGACCCAAACCAAATCATGCTTATGATGAGTACGAGGTAAACCCGTTAAAAAGTCAATGTTCACTTTTTCCCACTTCCATATAGGAAGATTGAGCTCTTGCATGGATCCACCAGGCTTTTTATAATCTATCTTAACCTGCTGACATGTAGATAACTTAGCCATACACTCTTCCACATCTCTCTTCATCCCTCTCCACCAATAGATCTCCGACAAGTCGCGGTATATCTTTGTGGCCCCTGGATGAATAGAGTAGCACGCACCATGCGATTCTAATCCTTCGGAGAAAACCTCAACCTTCTAATCCTTGACTGACTTTTTCAACGTGACTTGACTGGGATCTCTATCTTGTTTTTCTTTCACCTTAAAAACTAGAGATGATTCAGAACTACTCTGAACCCATTATCACCCTCCTCTGTATCAACTAAGCAAACAATTAGTCGGGAAAGCTAATGGACTTCTTGAGCTAGCTTCATCTTACTATCCTCAACATGATCAACACTACCCATGGACAGTCTACTGAGAGCGTCGGCCACTACATTGGCCTTGCCCAGATAATAAAGGACACTCATGTTATAATCTTTCAAAAGCTCTAACCACCTTCTCTGACAAAGATTGAGATATTTCTGAGAAAAGAGATACTGAAGGCTCTTATGATCTGTGAACACATCCATATGAACTACGTATAAATAATGCATCCAAATCATTAAGGCAAATACTACGACTACTAACTCAACATCAGGAGTAGGATAATTCTTCTCATGGGTTTTAAGCTTTCTTGAGGCATAGGCTATGACCTTGCCATGCTTCATGAGGACACAACCTAAACCTACTCTGGATGAATCACAATACACTACGAAACCATCTAAACCATCTAGGAAAGACAAAATTGGAACTGAGGTGAGTTAAGTCTTCAACTTCTGCAAATTCTTCTCGCAAGGATCTGACCACTAAAACTTGACTTTTTTTGGAATCAATTTGGACAGGGAATGCAATACAATAAAATACCTCAAAAAACCATCTGTAATAGCCAGCTAAACACAAGTAACTCTTGATATATGATAGAGAGATAGGTCTGGGCCAATTTCTTACTGCTTTGGTTTTTTGAGGATCTACTCTAATGTCATCATCGGAAATGATATGACAAAGGAATGCTACTGACCTTAGCCAAAATTTGCACTTACAGAATTTAGAGAATAACTGATGATCTCTTAGTGTCAAAAGTACAATTTTGAGATGGTTTTCATGATCACGATTACTGCAAGAATAGACAAAAATATCATCCATAAAGACTATGACGAACATGTCTAAGTACTTCTTGAACACACAGTTCATCAATATCATGAAAGCTGCAAGAGCATTAATAAGACCAAAAGATATGACTAGGAATTCAAAGTGACCATACCGAGTTTGTAAAGCTATTTTGGGAACTTCACATTCCCTGTCTCTGAGCAGATGATAGCCTGATCTGAGGTCTATCTTAGAAAAATAGCTGGCACCTTGAAGTTGGTCAAACAAGTCATCGATTCTGGGAAGTGGATACTTTTTTGGGACTGTGACTTTATTGAGCTGATGGTAATCTATACATATTCTGAGAGAACCATCTTTTTTTTGCATGAATAAGACTAGTGTGCCCAAAGGGGACACACTAGGTCTGATGAATCCCTTATCTAGGAGATCCTTCAACTTTTTTTTCAATTCTATGAGTTCCAGTGGTGCCATTCTGTATGGAGAAATAGATAAAGGCTGAGTATATGGAAGAAGATCAATATCGATGCCTATTTCCCTTTCTTGAGGAATTCCTGGAAGATCTTCGAGAAAGATATCTGAATATTCGTTCACTACTGGGACTGATTCAAGATTTGGAGTTTTGGAACTAGTGTCCTTAACTTGAACAAGATATTAGATACATCCCTCAGATATCATTTTCTATGACTATAGGTAGAAATAAGCTGACTTTTGAAAGCTGAAGAACTACCCCTCCACTTTAGGATAGGTTCATTCAAAAAATAGAACTGGACTATTCTATTTCTGCAGTCAAGTGTGGCATAGTAGGAATGAAGACAATCCATACCGAGAATGACATCAAAATCAGTCATCTCTAATTCGACTAAGTCTGCTGAGGTGACTTTCTAAAATATCATAACTGGGTAGTTCCTATATACCCGTTGGGTTATGATGGTTTTACCCACTGGGTAGATACTGTAAAGCGCTCTGCTAGAATTTTGGGACTAACTCCGAAATCAACTGCTATATAAGGAGTAACAAATGACAAGGAAGCTCCTGGATCAAGCAAAGCATAAACCTATACATGAAAGATCTGTAACATACCAATAACTACATCTGTAGAATTTTCCTGATATTATCAGGACTGGAAAACATAAAGTCGATTTGGACGTTGCCTACTAGTAGCACTGGAAGTGGCAACCTACTAATTTGGACGATTGGACTAGGTTGAGGAACGATTCTACTGACCCTGATAACCTGACTGGGGATAATCTCTAACTATGTGGCCTGGCTTTCCATATCCGAAATAGACATCACTGCCAGCTCTGCAAGTACCCTTGTGGTTCTTACCATATGTTTGACAAAGGGGATTAGTTCAGGCATTGCTAACACTACCCTATAATTTAGAGCCTGGCGCCCTATCTTTGTTACCCTCTTTAAACTTAAGAACTGGATCACTAGCTGAGGAAGGAACTGGAATGGATAGCTATGGGTGAAACTGAGAATGTTTGACACCCTCTGAATTAGGCTGATTAAAATTGAAGCTACCTATTCTAGAACCCTTATTCTGCTTTTCCCTCTCCTTAATCTTCTGCTTTTCTATCTATTGAGAATAAGTCTAGCTATGTCTATCTCACTAATCAACATGGCAGTCCTGCTCTTCTTGACCAAATGATAATTCAACCCAAAAATAAACTTGCTCATCTTATCTCTATTATCTGCCATCGAATGAGGAGTATATCTAGCGAGTAGAGTAAACTTAAGAGAATACTCTTTAACTATCATGTTTCCCTACCTAAGGTTGATAAATTCTAACACCTTAGCTTTCTTCAGCTTTAGGGGAAAGAATCTATCAAGAAAAGCAGTGGAAAACACCCCTTATTCTATGGATCCTATATCTACACCACTATCTGCTTTCTACTATTTGAACCATATATGAGCCATATTATTCAACTGGTATGCAGATAGCTTAGCACTCTAAACAGCTTACACCCCTATGATATTGGTAACGTTCTGAACTTGATCAAGAAATTCCTGAGGGTCCTCATCTAACTTAGACCCAAAAAAGGATGGAGGATTTATTCAGGTAAAGTCTTGAATCCTAGCTGCAGCTGAATTAGCCACTGGGTTGGCCGGAATGACAACTAGTCATTCATTCTTAGTAGCAACTGAAATAGCAAGAGTAGTGAATGTAGCTCTGAACTCTGCATGAGAAACATGTTCATCTATGGGATCTGCTTGGACGGGCTGAAGGGCTAACTGAATTCCATTTCTTCACAAGGGAGGTATGTTTTGTAGAAAAAAAGAGAGAAATCAATTAGACTGAGTGTTAAACTTAAGCTCATGCTCACTAGCACGACATGAATACTGAAAGAAGGGAAACTGTTCCTAAAACATTTTATTGCCTCATATACATAAATGTGGCGCACAACACACCCATGCACAAGACTCTACTAGATGTGGTATTTAGACTTCCTAGGACAGTATTGACCCTTAAGCTCTGATACCAAGTTTGTAACACCCTAAATCTAGTATTCAAAATGATACATGGTGCTCATAATCTCGAAATACCTCAAGTTAACCCATGATTGATATCTGTAACTGAGCACTGTATAATATATTATATAAATGCTGAATAAAAAGATAAAAGGACATAAGTTTCAAAATTGAATACTAATAATAATACCGAATGTGGTCTAACAATACCAAAACAACTAAAATAACTAAAAATGCTGAAGTATGAATAGCTAGTTTGAAAGCCTCTAAACTGTCTTAATAAGGATTTGATGGGACATATCCCCAGCTAACTCCAACTGTTGTAGCAAACAAAGTACTAAAATACTAAAATAATGAAGCATCCTCAAATGATGAGGACTCACTGCTAAACTACTGTGGCTAACTAAAACTTGAGCTTCTAGGTGCGATTAGCAACCTAAGCATCCAAACCTATGGTATAAAACACAATAGCACAAAAGAAAAGTATGCATAGTACATGAGAATGAACTGGTACGCAAATAAGGTAGGCTGAATGCATGGGGTTCATATACCTGAACTATAACTGACTCATAACATGAACATGAACATAACTGCGTGAGGATACATGAATGAAAACATAACTATAAACTAAAACATACGGATTCTACATACTGAATATACTGATAACATGTATTACTGGTAGATGATATAACTGATACTGGGTGACTATTGCTGACAGTCTTGATTCTGATGGAACTAGCTGAGTGACTGTATTTGATAGTCCTAAAATCTATAGTACTATCTAAGTTCTATTACTGAGACTGAGACTAAGACTAAGACTATGGGAGGTAGTCATCTCACCGACATGCCCTTAATAAGTTATTATACCATAGTTGGGGTCGAATCTGTAACCCCAATTAGAAGGGTGTCAATACTATGCCACTAGTAAAGACAAGCTGCGACTGACCCTCATTTGGCAATATCCCTTAAGAAGGACAGTGGAACCCTCATCGGGAAGTGTTAATCCACCTCATCAACCCTCAACTATCAGTGTTGATGTCTCAACCTATGCTTGCTATATAGTTCTGGAATGCAGGGATTAATTCTAATGGTCACACCCTCTACCATTAGTGTATGCCCTCATCGTTAGGTTTTAACGGTGGTAAATCCTACTCCCAACTGAATAGACACTAAAATGGTTATACTGGGATGACCTGGACTGAGTTCACTGAGTTCCGTGGACTGACATATTATTACTGAATTCTGTTAATTGACAAAGTTCATGAGATTATTGAGTTTTCCTAAGTCATGTAACTAACTAAATTTTATTGATCATGGCATGACTAGGATTATCATGAAAATGACACTGACTCTAGGTGCATAACTAAATAGTTAGGTATAAACACCCCTAGGACTCGATGGCATAAAAGTAAATCATGGCACAGGTTCGAAAGCACAACAATGGCTATATATATACATCAATAATTCATTGACTAAGACATTTCATCAAACACTTGACATGCATTAACTTGTACATGAATGGGGATTTCACATTAACATTCTATAATGGCACCTTTTCCTTCACATAGGCATTTTATCAAACACACAGGGGGCATATTTTTGTTATACCATCATCAATGCATCTAATTATCATGGTTGAATAAATCAATTTTAAATTTAAAGGGTTTATCATAAATATTTACAAAATATCACATACTAGGATCAATAATTGAAACATGTAATTTAAAACATGAATCAAAACCCAACAACAACATGAACATGAATTTCAATACAAATAAATCATGAACATTCGTAAATACAAAACCTTTAGATGTTGAAAAGAGATTCTTGAGATTCATGGGTGAAAGGGACCCATGAATTAACATTTGACATACCTTAGAATGTAGTTCCTTAATGGTTCTTGGATAAATTATTGGAATTGGCTTTGATTTCTTAAAAGCTAGGGTTTTGTTTCTTGTGAGTGAATGTTCTTGATTTTGGGAAAAAGTGAGTAAATAATGATTTAAAACATTTTTAGGGATTAAATCCCGCACCTGGACGTGTTAAAACCTTAGGAAAAGACCAATTTATCCCTGGACGGTTCCTCTTAAGTTTAGTGATGTTGTAAATGAGGATGTCTATGAGTTCTTGATGGGTTATATTAAGAAGTTGCATAACCCTTGTATGCTGAGTCATATTGGGTTACTTATACTAATTATAAGTTGAGAGATGCATCCAAAGATCTGTATAGTTCACTTATTATTGGTCGATCTCTTAGTTCACCAAAGATGGCTTTGGATCAGTTAATAGAGGCTTTTTTAGACATGTTTGTGCCTTTAAATTTGAGGGATCAGATAAGAGATGAGTTTGATCACTCGAAGTAGGGCTCCATGACTATTCTAGAGAGGTAGGCATATTTCTATGCCATGAACAAATATTCATATGCCAGTATTACCACCGACTTTGAGAAGATTTTAAAGTTAGTTAAGGGGTTTGATGTTTCTCTTCATCTAGCTACAACTCAGATAGTTGTATATGGGGCATCATTTTAAATTATTGTGGATCATACTAAGATTTCTTAGTCTATTGTTCAAGTGTTATAGGATGGTATGAAGAAGTTTCGCCGTTACGACAAGTTCAAAGCTCATGTATCTTGGGTAAAGATTCTAGAGGCTTTCGTAGGTGTCATGGTAGACGAGTGTAGGAAGCATTGTAAAGTTCAGTAGTGGGTCTTCTGGTCCAGTAGGTTTAGGTAGTTGTCCTGGCTCAGCCGCACATCCTTTGATTTAGTCGAGCCAATGGGCTTTCTTTGTGTGAGATTAGGTTGCCTATGTTGCAAAGAATTGTACTTGTGTTTTTAGAGCTACGCGTATATTAACTATGATAGGTAGAGGTTCTACTTGAGATGCGAGAGGTAGAGGTAATGGTACCCATGGTGGTGCATGGGGCTAATTAGCCAGGAGGTGGACATATACAATGCTATGATATACCTGCTACACGAGAGGCAGAGGCCTCCAATGCTGTCATCACATGTATCATCCCTTTTCTTCTAATTTTCATATGTGTTATTTGATCCGGGATCAACTTTATACTATGTGTCATAATATTTTACTTCGGGTTTGTATTTAACTTGTGAGCCTCTTGATGTTCCTATCCATGTATCTACCCCCATACGAGACTCTTTATTAGAGGATCGGGTGTACCGATCTTGTGTTTTGACTTTAGCAAGGAATGAGACTTGGATAGATCTTAGTGTCCTTGATATAGTAGATTTTCATGTACTCTTGGGTATGGATTGGTTAACTCCTTATCATGCTATCCTATATAGTTATTTTAAGACCGTGACTCCAGCTTCACCGGGTATGCCAAGAATAGCTTGGAAGGGTGTGCTTTATTTGGGTCATAAGAGAGTTATATCTTTTATTTAGGCTCATTATTTGGTTGAGAGGGGATACTTGTCTTATTTGACTCATATTTGTCGTACTAGTGTTGCTTTACCTCTTTTGGATTCTATTCTTGTTGTCCATGAGTTCATAGACATTTTCCCAATGGAATTTTTCATGTCCCTATTTTCGATTAATAATGGCACCTACTCTATCCCGCAATAGGTAAGCCACATCATAACCTATAGATAAAGACAATGGGCAAACTTGGTGGAAATATGGCCAACATAGGTGGAAATCAACAAAACAACTATAAATAAGAAATATATTTGAAATAGATAAAAGATATCCAATACATAGGAAACTATCCCAAGAACTGAAAGAACTGATAGAGCCAGTACAAGATCATCAAGTCATAATACAACTTAAATTCTTGAATTATTAATAACATCTATCTCAAAACAAAAAACTGAACATAAAAGATAGAAAGAAATAGGCAACTCCAAATCCAAGAGCTAACCCTATTTCCAAAAATCAATGCTGCATGAATGTCAATCAACGGCGGCAACGAATACTCAAAACTACACCAATGAGTAGAGAAGTGTAGTATGAATACCAACAAAATGGTTACTCAGTCGGTATCATCAGCGACTTAGATAAAACATGATACAAGTATGATAAAATGCAAGATAACATAACTAAGTCAAGGTATAGTTGAACATGAATCAACTCCAACATGGTTGTACATAAATAAGTAAAACCGAAATAACAAGAAAATATAAGGCATCAACACATGAAAGATAGAATAATCCACCACCATCATTTATCAATTCTAAATGGTCATCAACTGATCCATTCGTATAATGCCTCATTGTAATCATTTCACAATTTTTCATATTTAGCTTGTCATCACTGTCATAAATCTCACACCCCAATACCATTATATCATAATAAGTATCTCATCTTAGAATAACACATATTTTCGGACTCAAACCGGTATGGATATTCAATAATATCCTCATAAATATCATCATCATCATCCTCTGTATTATCATCAATACAATCAATATCATATCCATCCTCTAAACTTTTACCGGGTATAAATAATCGATATCATCATTATTATCTAAACTCGAGCTAGTATTTGTATAATTTATAGCATATGGAATATCTGGACTAAGACTAGTAGTATATACATATATTAATCATCATCATGGCTAATAGCGTAACTATTAAAGTATTCAACAACATAACCACTAGCATAACTATAGCATGATTACTCTTCATAATTGAAGCATGACCTCTAGCATAATCAATAGCATAATCAATAAAATAATCATCAAGCATAACTTTGGAACAATCAATAGCATAGTTGCTAATATAATCAATAAGCATGGAATTTATAATAATCAATAGTGTAATGGCTAACACAACCAATAATTTTGTCAATAGCATAATCAATAGCCAATTAATAGCCTAATCAATGGATCAATATTATTGGAAGGGCTTATACAATATCATAAACAATAAGAATTACTTCCAACGTCATTCATCATAATTAATAAGTAACAAGGCATCTCAAATTACCAAAAATAAACATTCACTAGTTGTTCACAAGAGTATAAAAGGTCTTTAACAACTATTACAAGTCTTGGCCTATGATGGGTCAAGTGCCCACTTCTAAATCTCCAAAATAATTTACTAAGCAATGTAAGCCCTGGACTAGGCTAAGGTATCTAAATCCATTATTAGATGTTAAACACGCCATCACTTTCCATTGGATAGTAATATCTTTAAATAAGGAGAAACTAAGTCAATTCCACCTAAGGAAAGGTAACTAGGGTAAATTTCCCCCTAAACATAAGTGACTATGGTAATCTCATCATTAGAAAAGTATCAAAAGCATTTCAAACCTAAGCATTAGCCTACAATGTCAACTTCTCCTAAGGGATGGTTAACTAGGTTATTCATGCAAAAAATGATATCCAAAATATCCTAAATAATCCAACTAATCCTAAGTATTGCAATTTATCATACCAACACCAAAAACCCATCCCAAATCTAACACAATATCATAAACATAGTATGACTTAGCTCAATCTAACAAGGGGTAAAACCTAGCCTACCTAGGTATCGAAAAAAGCTCAAAAGATCCACCAGATAACTATTTTTCCCTTACAAGAATATTCTACAAGATCCAAAGCTATCAAAACCATATTTTAATCATCAATAAGAGACTAATGATACCCATATTGCACCATTGTGCTTAGGGTCCAAAAATCATACCAAAATCCTACACAGGTCTAATTTATGGAAATTGTATTTTCAAAACCAACCAAACGTTCCCTCATGCACAAGGAATCATTACCCTAAAAAATAAGTGAAATCTTAGATAATTTGGGGATAAAATCATGCCTCCATGTTTTTTGGATTTAGAACAAGAAATGGAAATTTCCATAATGAAAAGGGCTTAACTTACTATAAATCGTAGGGGAATCACTAAAATAGATATTAGCTAAGCTTCTAAATCACCCACAAGCATCAATTCCAAGTTATTTCCCTATTTAGGGTTTTAGTCTTAAGACAATGGATGGAGGAATTGCAAAATAGGCTAAAAGAGGGGTATTTATACCCTTTTCAGGTGCTCAGGTTTTTCTATAGCGACCCGATGTTCGCGATCACCATACATGGGATCATGAGTAGGTGTCGCATTCATGACATTCCCCCATTGTGGTCGAAGCTCTGGTAGACTTCCCAAGAAGTTACGTTAGTGACTTAAAGTGTTGCCATTGTGGCACTGGCTGATTCTGCCAGATTGCTATCTTGATCCATGGCCCACGATCGCAAGTACACCAGCTACAACTGAGACTTAAAAAATATCCAAGTCCTTGCCAAGACCTCGAGATTCATGAAAAATCTCGTATATGCAACCAAACTATGTAACCATAAAAAATTTGACATTTTGGACTCAATGGGGCAGTCAAAATGTTCACCTGAGGTTGTTTCAATGAAATATGGGTTCCACACCCAATTTCTAATTTATTAAATTTCTGAAAAATAGGTCAAAATAATCCTAGGTGGCTCCAAACCTGAACCAATAATCCTCCTATCCTAAAATAGATATTCTATAGTTGATGCAATAGTTAGAATTTGTATTCGAATTTGTTTGACTGAAGTTTTCACTCGATGGCCATTTGGAACCAATGAAGACTTCCAAATAGGGAAATAATTTAAAAACAAAATGACTTGCCCAGTAACCAAGCTGCTAGTTCCAAAAAGTCATAAATAAATTAGGAAACTATAGAAAAGCTCTAACAATAAAAATAAGCTGAAATATTGAAAATGACTAAAAGGGTCATTACAATGTCAACCACCAAAGGAACTTTCATCCACGAAAGTTAAGAATTAGGATGTACCTATATCCCTAAACAAGTGAGGATACTAGTTCTTGATCTCCCAAGTAGCTTTATCTACTGGGAAATACCTCTATTGAACCTTAACTATTGTAATCTCTCAAGTGCGTAATTGACAGGTATCATAGCCAAAATGAGCTTTGGCTCCTCTACGAAGGTTAATTGCTCATCCAACTAGACTGAATACCATCTAATAAAATGATATAGATCAGGAATGTATCACCACAACATACAAATATGTAAAATTTGATGGACAACAGCAAAATATGGAGGTCGAGCTAACTTGTATGCCACCTTACCAACTATGTGAAGAATCTAGAATGGTCTAATATATCTAGGGTTGAACATGCCTTTCTTTTCAAACCTCATCACATTCTTCGTGAGAGATAAAAGAAGGAATACCCAATTACCAATTCCAAATCTTAAGGCACATAGCCAACGATCTGCATAGGCCTTCTGGTTACACTGATATTTTCTCAACCTATCCTAAATCACTATAACTCTAACCAATGACTCATGTCAGTACCGTAGGGTCAAATCTTAAAATTTACAAATAATCTAATTAGAGAATAACATCTCCTATCATATAAAGCCTCAAAAGGTGCCATCTTAATACCCAAATGATAACTATTGTTATAAGTAAAACTTGCCAAGGCTAAGTGTTCCTTCTACTATCCTCAAAAATCCATAACACATGCTCATATAATATCATCAAGCACCTGAATAGTTTGATCAGACTGGCAATCTTTTTATGGATGAAAGGTTATAATAAGGTCCACCTGAGTACCCAACTCCTTAGGAAAGCTCTTTAAAAGATAGAAGTGAACACCAAACTTTACTTTGAAATAATAGATATGGGAACACCGTGAAAATAGAATATCTCATGCACATAGATGAAGGCTAACCTTTTAGTATTGAAGGATATCTAAATAGAAACTAAATGTACCGACTTGGTCAACTAGTTAACAATGACCCAAATGTCATAGGAACCATGGTAGGTGTATGGCAAACCACCAATGAAATCTATGGTAATTTTCTCTCATTTATACTCGGGAATAGGTAATCTCTAAATCAAACCACTCAGTCACTGATGCTCGGCCTTTACCTGCTTACAACAAAGGCAACAAGCTACAAAGTCAGCCACATCTCACTTTATACTACTCCACCAATAATGCTGGCTCAAATCTCTATACATCTTAATTGTACCCAGATGTATAAAATATCTAGAGTTGTGAGCCTTATAAAAATCAACTAAATCAATTGATCAATCATAGAAACACAAATGCATCTATGAAATCACAAAACTCCCGCATTATCTAGTGTAATCTTCTTGTCCTCAAAACTCAACAACTTAATATAAAGGAAATAAATCTTACAATCCCCATATTAATAATCCCAAATTTTCTTAACTAGTGGGACCTAGACTCAATGCTTCAAGAATCTCTGTAGGGTTTAAAATATAAAGGAATACTATCAGGGTTTCTATGGACTGAATGTCCTATGCTAACAATCTCTGAGAGACTGAAAATGTAATGATCCAGGTTTTTGGTCTATGAAAATTTTGAAAATCTTCTCCTTACAGCCCGAACTACAACTTACCTTATAAGATGTAGGGAGTCTTGACAAGTCGTTTGACTGAATTGTAACATAATCTGTGTGAGTGAGACTAAGTTCTGCTCTAAGTACGAGTGTGTTACATCCTAGGTTTTTGCCCTTAGAATTTTTCTAGGAAACTTGTTCTTCAGACCCAATACGATTCATGGGTACAAAAAGTATGTTGGGGTTTAAGTGGTATGGTTCTATCGTATGCTGAATAGTATTGGTTGGTAGGATGTATGGGTTGCTATAATGGATATAAATTTGTGGATAAAATTCATATGGTTGGGTATGAGTCATATGTAGTACTCGTATAGCGGACAGTTTTCAATCCTCTTGGTATTCAATTCTACCAGAGTTATGGATAAAAGGTATGGATCGTATGCTTTGGATACGACTTAGTTAGATAATTCCTATGCTTGAAAGTATTAGGTCAAGGGGTTGGGGTAGGATATGAGTGGTGGGTACCACTCGTATCAAAAGGGTACAACTCATATGGGTCAGTCGTATCCCTATGACGAGATTTTTATATAGCTTAAGTGGGGGTAATCTGGACATTTTCCTACTTGCCTTATAGGATCCCATGATTTTAAACCTACTTGGAAGAGTATTTACCCAATTATTTTATGCTTTAACACTTAGAAACTACTCCTAAACAATCTAAAATCCTCTCAAATACTTTGGTGCAAGAAATCTAGGGTTTCATCTTGAGGGCTTATTTGGGGCTTACTTTTGTGATCTTTCAATCAATTCTTTAATATAAGACATGTTCTCTTCCCTCATTGTTAGTTCTAACTAAAGGCATGATTTTACTATTAGTTTTCATGATTTGATTTCTGAATGCTTTTGGGTATTCAAATATGATTTTGGGGCTCTATTTATGAATGGTTGGTAATGGTTTCCCATAGTTCTAATTATGTTTTTCTATGCATTAATGGTGATTTTGGATAGTAGAATTATATAGGAATGGTTGTTGGTAATTAGAATTGGTTTTGGATATATATTATGCCCCTAATCTGTTGGACAAAATGCTTATAAAGATATGTTCATTACATTAATTTGTTTTAAATTGAACTATTACTTATTTTAAACTTGGTAAAAGATTTATACATGGATAAAATAGTTTGGAAAGGTAAATTTCTAAATGGTTATGCTTGTAGGGTACAGATTCTCCCAAGTATATTTCAAATAGTAATTGGAAGAGCACCTATGGTTCCCTATACCTATATATGGTTTGCTAGCGATAGTACTTACAATTATGGTGGCTATAACGATACCACTACTAAATTGACTTGGTTAATATAGGTAAATGGATTGTTTTGAAATATTTTATAGTTGGGTATTAAAGGGGGAGGTGTAGTTAAGCCGTGGAAGGTGGAGGTCCCAAGAGGACTAAAATTGGAAACTCATATTTACCGGTATGAGGTTGATCTTGGTGGACTTATGAATGATGTCTCACCTTATATTGGGAGATATACTAGTTATCCCAATGGGCATACACTGGGACCTTTTTTGTAGGAGAGCTGAACCCATATTTCCCATAGGTGCTTTAGGACAATAAAGCTACACAGCCCAGGTAATAGTTTAAATGCATGCTAAACCCAATTTCCCTATCCAAACACTTATATATATATTGTTGTATAAATTATGGATGGTTTTACTTGGTTTTATAACTTTCATTATTTTATCCTTATTCGGAGTTTATGCTAGTAATCACTCGCTAACCCGTCTACTGTCGGTTGTATACTCATGTTGTGCACGAACCGGCCATTCTATTTCTTTTGTACAACATGAGGATTCGATATTAGTATTTAGACTGAAGTGGTGAGCTTCTATCCTTTCAAAAGGCTCCATTTCATGTTATGGACATCTTGGGACATTTTTATTTTATTTTAGATATTGGGTTTTTCCATGGTTAGGGACATTCCCCAACCAAATATTGTTACTCTATTAGATAGATTTTTTGTAGTATTTATGGGGGTTTGTATGGGCGGTATTGCTATTGGTGTTTGCCTTAGAATTGGTATTATTGTTGGGGCTTACAACCTTGGATGATATTATTGGTTGTTCCATCGTATTACATTTTTTGATTGACTATAATATTATGTTTTGATATTTCCTTTTGTTATGACCGAGTTCATGGCCCTTGGTTTTGTTTTATATGGTTGGATGGTTGGTTTGGTATAGTTAGACTCAATTGGATTGGTCACGGTTTTGACCCTATCAAAGAGACTTCGTGAGAGTATTTATTCAATATTTTTATTAGCTCAAAATTTAGCCCATCTAAAATTGGGTATAGGTGGTTGGGTTAGGTAATAGAGGGCATTCCCCAGTTCTAGTTGGACTTGGGATGCGTATTACGTCTGAGCATTTATTTGGATGATGACAACTTTGTATCAGAGCATTAGGTTAATAGTAAACTAGGAAGTCCGCAAAGCCGTGTCGAGTAGAGTCTCTTTTAGGGATGTGTGGCATGCCACACTAATAAGAGAAAGACTACAAGACATTTAGGAATATTTCACTTTCTTGGTATTCTATTTTAAAACTTGGAGTCTAAAGTCAGTAAATCTTCTCTAATCCTTGTTTTTTGTCTTTCAAATCATTCTTCGTAGATCTGGAACATAAGAAAATTCTTTTGTCCTACCTGGGATGATGCTGAAGGGGTGTGTCCTATGACGGGGGTACATCATCGATCTTAGGGTCCTATTTTTGATTGTACTCGGGTTCCTTCTAATCCTATTAATTCTCCTTAGGTCCCTCAGGAAAATATAATAAATGCAAACTTCCATCAATCTATCCATATTATTGCTCATTTTGTTTGCTCAAGCTGAGCAAGATGTATCTTATATTTTTTCTACTAAGGCCAATTTGTGAATAAGTCCTCCTTTTATTGAAGTGATGGTGGAGGAGGATCCCCAAGTCTTTTCTAATAAAATAGAGAAGATATTTTAGGTGATGCTGGCTACTAATATGGAGGGGTGAACTTTGCAGCTTATCATCTCAAAGATGTTGCTTATTAGTGGTATGAAGAGTGGTACAAAGATCGGGGTGATGTGGAAGAATCTTAATTTTAGGAGGCCTTATATAATGCATTATTGGATAGTTTCTTTCCTCAAGAGCTGAGAAAAGCTAAGATGGAGGTGTTTGTGAATCTTAAGTAATAGAGAATTACTATGAAGGAATATATCTTGAAGTTCCATCAGCTATAGAGGTTTTCTCCAGACATGGTGGTTGACATGAGAATAAGAATGAGGAAGTTCACTTATGGGTTGAATAGATATTTGATCTTGGAGAGAAAGACTTCTTTGCTCATTAAGGATATGAATATTTCTTGATTGACTGTCCATTTATAGCAAATGGAGGATGAGAATGTGAAGGTAGGCGATATTTAGGGTAGGCAAAAAAAGATAGATAGATTTCCTAATCAGCGAGGTGAGTAATCTAGGGTGGTTGAGCCAATGACAAATGGCCAAAGAAGATATTGGTGAGCTTGGGTTCCTTTTCTACTGTCAGTGTCCCTTAGTTGAAGTAGGTGGGAGACATACGTTATTATGGTGGTGATAATTTTTGGGAATAGGGTGCCCAATCTCAAGGGAGTGAAAGTCAATTGATTTCTTTATTTTCTCTTTGTTGGTTCTATGATCAACCCCATCGGGGTTATTGTGAATAAGTAAGGGACAATTGCTTCATTTATGGCCAGCCAAGTCATCGACTTAAGGGTTATTCAGTTAATAAGGTCGCTAGGGGGCAAACAAGGTTCATGTGGGTTCATCTTCTGCTCCTACGCCTGGTGGTATTGCATCAGCTTCTTCTACTACTCCTGGTTTTAGTGTTAGTCAAAATAGGTTATGTGCTTTGGTATCCCGATAGGAATTCTAGGCATCACTTGCTGTCGTTACTGGTACAATACAACTTTCTTCCAATGTCATATATTATTAGCTTTATCCATGGTACACTCTTTCTTATATGACTTCTTATATGGTTGTATCTTTTGGTTTTTATGTCGGAGTGATTTTGGATCTTTTTTTAATTTCTACCCCGATAGGAGACTCAGCTATTGTAAAAAGGCTCTATAAGGGATGTGTTGTGTCTGTTAGTAACAAGAAGACTTTGGTGGATCTATTTTGAGCTAGGGATGGTGAATTTTGATGTCATCTTAGTTACAGATTGGTTACATTTCTGTTATGCATCTTCAGACTGTCGGACCTAGAAATAGAAGAGTGGTTCTTTGGCTGATTCTTTGGCTCCTAGGGGTTGTGTCCCGGGGTTTTAGTAGGATAAGAGTGGTATGTATTACTTGTATTAGAAGGGTACGACTCGTATGGGTCAGTCGTATCCCTGTGATGGGATTTTTATGCAACTTAAGTAGTGGTAATCTGGATATATCCCTACTTACCCTAATAGGATCCCATGACTTGTAAACGACTTGGAAGAGTATTACTATATTATTTTACTCTTTAACACTTAGAAACTACTTCTAAACATTCTAAAATACTCTCTAAAGCTTTAGGGAAAGAAAGCTAGGGTTTCATCTTGAGGACTTATTTGGGTCTTGCTTTGGTGATTTCTTTCCATCAATTCAATTTGTATAAGGCATTTTCTCTTCCCTCATTGTTAGTTCCAACTAAAGGCATGATTGGTTTTGATGATTTTATCATTTTGTGCTTTTGGGTCTTCAAATATGATTTGGGGATTTTACTTATGATTGGTTGGGTATGGTTTCCCATGGTTTTAAATATGCCTTTCTATGCATTAATGGTGGTTTTGGATAATTTGATTATATGGGAATGGTTGTTGGTAATTGGAATTGGTTTTGGATATATATTATGCCCCTAATGTGTTTGACAAAATGCTTATAAATATATGTTCATTGCAGTGACTTTTTTTTAAATGGAACTCTTGCTTATTTTAAACTAAGTAAAGGATTTATGCATAGATTAAATGGTTTGATATGGTAAATGGCTAAATGGTTATGCTTATGGGGTAGGAATTCCCCCAAGTGGATTTAACATGGTAATTGGAAGGGCACCTAAGGTCCGCTATACCTACATATGGTTAGCTATGGATAGTACTTGCAAGTATGGTTGATATGACAATACTACCATTAAATGGCCTTGGTTAATAAATGGTAAATAGATTGTTTGGAAATGATTTTTAATTGGGAATTAAAGGGGGAGATATAGCTAAGTCCTGGAAAGTAGAGGTCCCAGAGGACCAAAATTGAAAACTCCTATATTCCGTTATGAGGTTGGTCTTGGTGGACTTTATCCATGATGTCATACCTCATATTAGGGGATATACTAGTTATCCCATGGGATATTTCCCCGGTCATGTGGTTTCACGCAATAGGGCCCTTTCAACAGGGGAGCTAAACCAATATTGCCCATGAGAGCTTTATAACGGTAAAACTACAAAGTCCAGGTAATGCTTTAAATGCATGCTAAACCCAAATTCCCTTTCCCAACACTTATATATTTATGTATGGGTGTATGCATTATAGAGGACTTTACTTGGTTTTATAACTAGCATTATTTTATCCTCATCCTGAGTTCATGCTAGTGATCACCTGCTAACCCATCTACTGGCGGCTGTATAACTATGCTATGTAGGAACTGGCTATTCTACTACTTTAATCTAGCACGTGAATTTAGTATCAACATTTGGACTAAAGTGGTGAGCTTCCATCCTTTTGTAAGGCTCCATTTCATGTTATGGACATTTAGTGACATGTTTATTTTAGTTTGATTATTGGTTTTTGCCATGGTTGAGGGAAAGTCCCAACTGGATATTGTTATTGTGTTGTATATAGGCTTTATGTTTTTTCTGGGGATTAGTATGGGCGGGATAGATATTGGTGTTTACCTTGGCATTGGTATTGGTGTTGGTGTTGGGGTATACATCTTTGGACAATATTGTTGGTTGTTCCATCATATTATATTTTGAGATTGACTATCATATTATGTTTTAGTATTGCCTTTGGTTACAACCTGGTTCATGGCCCTTGGTTTGGTTTCGTATGGTTGGATTATTGGTTTGGTATGGTTAGACTCGGTTGGGTCGGTGAAGGTTGTGATCCTATTCATAGTCTTTATGTGAGCATTTGTGCTATCTTGTTTCTCAAAATTCAGCCCATCTAAGGCTGGGTATAGGTGGTCGGGTTAGGTAATAGGTGGCCTTCTTTGATCTTGGTTGGACTTGGGATTCCTATTACGTCGAGGCCCTAGTTAAGGTCATGACTGAGTGACTCCCTAAGAGTGGTAAAGACTCATTATGAGTCATTAGAATCAACTCGTAGGATGCCATATGTATACCCCAAGTGGGTTCTATATTGATTGCGACTGCACCTTATGAGTCATAGTGTCCCATTATGAGTTGTATTAGTTGAGTTGTAAGCAGAGTGTGAGTGCCCTGGAGACTATCTTAGATACGAATCAAGGTGATGAGTCATAACGAGTCTGTACGAGTCGTATAGTGACCAGTAGTCACTAACAACTAAATTTAAGCTTTTAATTTGAGGTGAGTATGGACAATTTCCCTCTTACCCAATTAAAACCCCACATTCATAAATCACTTAAGGTGTTTATTTCTCATTATAACATAATCAAACAATCATAGAACTCTCTCGAGTCTCTCGAGCAAGATACATAGGATTTCCAAGAGGTAGGTCATCCAAGGGCTCAAGGGTTGAATGTTTTCAACTAAACTTGGTATTTTAGGCATGTTACTCTTCCCTAATTGCTAATTTGTTAAAAGCCAGTGTTTTAAACTGTTGTTCATATAGTATTGATGTTGATTTAGATACATAGGTTGAGGGTTTTGAATGTTTGTTGCTGAGTAATGTTTCCCGTGGTTTACACATGACTGTTCATGCTTTAAGTTTTGTTTTAAACTTATTGGGTGCATGGGTACAGTGAATGAATTAGGAACTGTGATTTGCCCCCTACCTGTGACTTTTGAAGCAGTTATGACCTCAACCCTATATTGTGAAATTGGTTTTGAATATGAAAAATATGCACATTGAACTACTTTTGAATCATTGCATAATATGAAAGGTTAATGAAAAATAATGATTTTGAATTAAACCTTATGGGTTGTGTAATTCACCATGCAAATTTATAATTGAACCAAGGTGGCTATGAATTCCATAAATAATGAAATTATTTTGGTATGTTGATTTCATCTTGCAAGTGCAGTTGGTATGATGATACCAACAATGTATGCCTAAATGTGTATCATTGTACAATGAATGAGAAAGTATGTTAATTATTCTAATAAGGATTTAATGAGGGTTATGTAGCTTAGTCGTGAAGTGGAGGCCTCGAGGGTCCAATGCTGGAAATTATGGTCACCGACACAAGGATCTAAATGACTGGGTGGTTTGAGTCCCTCTTACTATTATCACATGATTGGGAGGTTTGAGTCCCCCACATTATATTACATAATTTGGCGCTTGTGTCACCTTGATGTGTTGGGAGTTTTGAGTCCTCTATTATGTATATGTACACCCTATGGTTCATGCGGCCACACCATTAGAGCCCTACTAGCTAGGGCAGAGCTTGTACATATAGACCAGGGTGCCTTGTTATGTTATGTCGGTTGAGCTACACAATATAGGTTAAGTTTTAAAGTGAATGCTAAGCCTTTTCCTCATCCTGACATATTTCTTAAATATATATTATGATGTGATTTATATGGTATTAAAATGATGGGACTTGACATTATACTATTCTCTATCCCTGATATACATGTAAGTGTTCAACCTACTAACTATCTCCAGACATGGTATCCCTGCATGATGTAGGAACCAGATATACTTCTACTTTTCCTACGTAGAGTTAGGTGGAACAGCTGGTTTGTCAATTTGTTTTGGTGAAGTAGTGGGCTTCCATTCTCCAGAAGGCTTAGGCATTTCATCTATTTCCATTCTTATATTTAAGTTGATAGTTTTCATTATCATTAACATTATCATTGTCATTGTCAAAGTCTGGGGCATGTCCCGACCAAGACTGGATTTTGGTTTTTTAGTTAGAAGGCTTTGTTGCATTAGTGTGGACTTGAGTGATGTTGGTAAGTTGTTTTGTCGGTTACTAGTTGTCGGATATAAATGTGATTTAAAAATCATTAGGTTTATTCTTATGTTATCTTGTTATATGCTTGGAATTCATTCAATGTTAGGGATGTTGTATTTACTTAGTTAGGTGCAGGAGGTGGTGTCCGATTAATATGGGACTTGAGATGCCCTTCATGGCTAGGCCTTAGTTTGGGTCATGATAGAAACATATGTCAAGCTACCCATACTCACTGCCTTCCTACTTAAGGCATCTACTACCACATTAGCCTTTCTCGGATGATACACGATGGAAATATCATAATACTTAAGCAACTCATTCCATCTATGATGTCTAGCATTAAGCTTTCTCTTTGGGTCATAAGATAACTCATCACCAGCCCTCGTAAGCCTGCAAGGTACAAACAAGATCGACTAAGCCATCACTATCATTTATTAACTCTCATTGATCATAAGCTGATCCATTCGTACCAATCCACTTTATAATCATTTCTTCATTTTTAATATTTTTCTAGAATAAATATCATTAATCTCACACCCCCAATATCATTACATCATAATAAGTATATCATTATAGTATAAACGAGTCATCACTAGTCCTAGGATAGTAATCTCTCCCAATATTGAGAAACTAAGTCAATTCCACCTATGGAATGGCAACTAAGGTAAATTTTACCCTAAAATCAAGTGACTATGACAATTTCCTCATTATAAGAGAAAGTTATAATAACCCATACTATTCCATAGCTTGAAATCGTCTCTAAAATGCTAGAAACTTACTTTGAAAGATGAATCCTTTTTGTACATAAGGGAAATTGAATTAGCTTTCCAACGATACCAATTTCATCAAAATTTGACATCGGAGGAGAAAGTTATAGCCAAAATACAGAAGGCAATAAAACCGTCCAGGTGCAACGGTGAGGGCGACGGACCATCGGACTAGCGAGGGACCGTCGCTCAGGTTGTCACAAAGAAAATAGTGAGGCCACTTTCTGGATAAGGTGCGATGAGCATATTGATAGACCGTCGAACTTGCGATGGACCGTCGTCCAACCCATCACAGTTAAGGCAGTGAGACCAATTCAGGTCCACGTTCAACGGTCAGAACGACGGACCATCGAGCTAACGATAGACCGTCGCATGAGCCGTCGCAGGTCCCGTTCAGTTATTTTAAGTCAGTTTTTTAAAGGGGCATTTTTGGTCTTTTACCACCCATTTATATACCCAATTATATCTGACCTTAGCTTACTTTGTTCATCATTCTTTCACAACAACCAAACTAGGGTTTTCTCTCTAATGTTAATCTCCAAGAACAAAATCCAAATCTTCTTTCAAGAACCAAGAGATTCAAATTCTTCAAGTTCAAAAACTTCAAGAAACTTAACCAAGGTATGCATAGTGTTCATTCATGGACTCCTTTTATCCATAAAGCCCAAGAATCTCCTTTCATAGTTTAAGTTTATGGACTTCCTTTATGAATTTCATGATTGGGCTACTCTTGTTCATGTTGATAATGAGCAATTGGATTCTATTCTATGTTGGGGGACAAATTTTATGTTTATTTGATTAGTATAGATGTAGATTCATGTAAACCTATTATTAAACCAATGAATGATGAAATTAGAATTGAATCCTGATGTTAAATTGTTGTATAATGTTGTTTACACATACTATGTCTACCATGTACTTGATTAAATGCCTAGATGAAGGAAAATTCCCAACTAGCATGATATCATGAAATCCCTATGTATGTACAAGTTTATGCAGATCACATGTTTGATGAAATACTTTAATAAATGTATTATCGATTATAATGTTAGTGATGTGTTCAAGTAGGTCATGCTTTGTCAGTTTCCTTCAATTGAGTCCTGAGGGTACTTGTACCCAAAATATTAGTTGTGTGCCTAGATCTATGTCATGTTTTCACGATACTCTTAGTCAAGCTATGATCTGTACACTTCAGATAGACTTATGACTTAGGAAATATCCCTGATTTCATGAACTCAGTCAGTTGTTAGATATCAGTAGTATTTTGTCAATCAATGGAAGTCAGTAACTCAGACTATGTTCAATTTCAGAAAAAAAATGTTCTGAGTCTATTCAAATGGGAGTAGTAATTAGCACCGAGTGAACCCAAAGAAGGGAACATAGACTTTCAGATAAGGTTGTGATTCTCATAAGTAATCCTTGCATTCCAGAACTATGTAGCCAGCATAGGTTAAGACATCATAGCCAGTTATATGAGGGTAGATCAGGAAGCTTAACCTGCTATATGAGGGTTCCCACCATTCTCACTAGATTTACCTGTTATATTAGGGTCACAGACATGTTGTCCTTACCAGTTGCACGGTATTCACACCTTTCAAATCAGGGCACAGATTGGACCCCAATTTAGCTATAATGCATCATTTAGGGCATATCAGTTAGATGACTTCCTCCCACAGTCTCAGAATCAGTCTCAGTAAAAGAACTCAGATAGATCTTTCGAATAATACTGTTAGATACAGTCAACTCAGATACAGTACGGATCTCAGCTTGTTCCATCAGATTTAGGACTTTCAGTTATAGTCACTCAAGTTATCAGTTATTAGAATTCAGTCATTAGTCATGTTTGTCATCATCATACTCTTGTTATCACAATTTAAGATATAGTTACTTTGTATACATGCTTGTATTCTCATGTTCATATTAGTTTGTTAGCCAGTATTGTTTATGCATATGAACCCCATGCATTCAGCTTACCTCATATGCATACCAGTATATTCAAAGTATTGACGTAGTTGCGCTATAGTGTCTTATACGATAGGTTCAGAGACACGAGCTCCAGAGCATCAGTAGATTCCAGATATCATCAGTCAAAGTTAGCAGTGAATCCTCATCCTTTGAGGACATGATTATTTCTCTATTATCTCATTAATTAGTTTATTAGTTGTAGTTAGTTGGGGACATATCCCACCAACTCCTTACTCAGACAGTTCAGTCAGTTAGAGACAGTTCAGTCAGTTAGAGACTTTCCAGACTATTATGTTTAGACAGTTATTTCAGTTGTTTTGGATATTTCATACCCATTTAGACATTATGTTTTACTTCATTTATGGGAACCTTATGGCCTTTCAGTTCATGTTTCCACATTATTTAGTATATTATGTTGTATACAGGTACAAATATCATTCATGGGTTAGCTTGTGGTCCTTTGGGGTCATAAGCACCGTATAACATTTCGGGTAACAGATTTGGGGCATTACAAACTTGGTATCAGGGCAAAAGGTTCAATAAAGTCCTAGAAATCCTGAAAGCCGCATCTAGTAGAGTCTTGTACATGGGTGTATTACGCGCCAACTTTATGTGCGGGAGGCTATAAGATGTTTCAGGAACAGTTTCCCTTTTTTTAGTATTAATATCGTGCCATTGAGTATAATCTCAATCTAACCTCTTAACCTAATTCGTTTCTTCTCCTTATTTCATAACTTGCCTCCCAAGAGAAGAACCTAGCCTGTCCAAGAAGATCCTTTGGACAAACATGTTTATCATGTGGAGTTCAGGGCCGCATTCACTACTTTTGCTCAGTCAGTTGCTGCTCAAAATGAATGACAAACTATCATTTCAGCCAACCCAGTGGCCAATTCATCTGCAGCCAGGATTCGGGACTTCACCCAAATGAATCCTCCATCCTTTGTTGGGTCGAAGATAGATAATGACCCTCAGGAAATCCTAGATCTGGTTCAAAAGTTTATAGACATAATAGGGGTTATGTCTAGTGAGAGTGCTGAGCTAGCTGCATATCAGTTGCAAGATATGGCTCATACTTGGTTCAAGTAGTAGAGGTCAGAGAGTGCAGACAATGCAGGTTCAATTGAGTGGGAGGAGTTTGCTTCAGCATTCCTTGATAGATTATTTCCCCTAGTGATTAGAGAAGCTAAAGTGCAAGAATTCATCAACCTCAGGTAGGGTAATATGATAGTGAAAGAGTATTTTCTTAAGTTTAGTCAGTTAGCCAGATATGCCCCTTATGTGGTTGCAGATAGCAGGGAAAGGATGAGAAAGTTTGTTTTAGGGGCGAATAATTGTTTGGTTAATTAGTGCAGATCTGCCATGCAGAATAGAGACATGACTTTTGCTAGGTACATGACTATGCCCAGCAGATAGAGGAGCAGAAAGTTAGGATGAGGAAGAGGCTGAATAAGAAAGAAAGATCAGGAAGTTTCAACTTTGCTCTGCCTAATTCATAAGGAGGAAACCATTCTCAATTTCTTCCTAAGTTATCAGTTCCAGCTCCTTCTTCAACCAGTTCTCCAGTTCTTAAGTTCAGAGAGGGTAACAAATATGGGGCGCCTGGCTACAAGTCCTAGGACAGTGTTAGCAGTGCCCACACCTATCCTCTTTGCCATACTTATACAAGAACTATCAGGGTATTTGCAGAGTTGGCAGTGGTATTTGCTTTGGATGTGGCAAGCCGGGCCACAGAGTTAGAGACTATCCTCAGCCAGGTTCTCAGGGTCAAGAGAATTGCTCCTCAGCTCAGTCCGATCGCCTAAATTAGCAGGGTACTACCTCCAGTGCTACAAATGGGCAACACCAAATCGTCTCTATGCTCTTAAGTTCTGACAAGATCAGGAAAATTCTCCTGATGTGGTTACTGGAATATTACAGATCTTTTATGTACATATTTATGCTTTGTTAGAACCAGGTGCTTCATTGTCTTTTGTTACTCCCTATATAGTAAGTGATTTGGGAATCAGTCTCAAAATTCTAGCAGAGCCCTTTTTAGTGTCTACCCCAGTAGGTAAAACCATCATAGCCCAACGAGTATATAGGAACTGCCAGATTATGACATCTCAGAGAGTCATCTCAGTAAACTTAGTTGAATTAGAGATGAATGATTTTGATGTCATTCTCGACATGGATTAGCTTTGTTAATTCTATACCACAATCAAATGCAAAAATAGAATAGTCCGATTTCAGTTTCCTAATAAACACATCCTAGAGTGGAAGGGTGTGTATCCACTTTCAGAGGTCATCTTGTTTCCTACCTTCAGGCACAAAAAATGATATCTGAAGGATGTGTCTATAATCTTTTTTGAGTTAAGTACACTAGTTCCGAAACTCCTACTCTTTAATCAGTCCCAGTCGTAAAAGAATATTCAGATGTCTTTGCAGAAGATCTTCCAGGAATTCCTCCCAAAAGGGAAATAGACTTCGGCATTGATCTTCTCCAGATACTCATCCTATATCTATTCAACCATACAGAATGGAAATAACAGAACTTAGAGAATTAAAAGAGAAGTTGAAGGATCTCTTAAATAAGGGATTTGTCAGACCCAGTATGTCCCCGTAGGGCACTTCAAGATTATTCGTATGCAAGAAATATGGTTCTCTCAAAATGTGTATAGATAGCTATCAACTTAATAAGGTCACGGTCAAGAATAAGTATCCTCTTCCTAGAATCGATGACTTATTTGACCAATTTTAGGGTGCTAGCTATTTCTCCAAGATAGACCTTAGATCCGGCTATCATCAGCTCAAAGTCAGAGAATGTGACATTCTAAAAATAGCTTTTTATACTCAGTATGGTTAATTCAAATTATTAGTTATGTCATTTGGTCTTACCAATGCCCTAGCTGCTTTCATGGACTTAATAAATCGTATGCTCAAGCATTACTTAGACATGTTCATCATAGTATTTATAGATGATATTCTGGTTTACTCCTGCAGTGAGCGAGATCATACAGACCATCGCAGAACAGTACTTCAGAATCTCAGAAATCATCAGCTATTCTCCAAATTTAATAAGTTTGAATTTTGGATATGTTCAGTAGCATTCCTTGGTCATACCATTTCCGGCGATGGCATTATAGTAGATTCTCAAAAGAATGAGGCAATAAGAAACTGGCCTCGCCCTGTCTCGCCATCAGATATCAGGAGTTTCTTGGGTTTGGCTAGCTATTATAGATGGTTTGTTGAGGGATTTTCTTCTATTATATACCCTGTGTCCAGATTGACTCCGAAGATAGTCAAGTTTTAGTGGTCAGATCCTTACAAGAATAGTTTTCAGGATTGAATAATTAACTTACCTCAACTCCAGTTCTAGCAATACCAGATGGTTTAGATTGGTTCGTAGTGTATTGTGATGCATCCAGAGTAGGTTTGGGTTGCTTCCTCATGCTGCATGGTAAGGTAATAGCCTATGCCTCCATACAGCTTAAATCCCATGAGAAGAATTATCCTATTCATTATCTTGAGTTAGCTGCCGTAGTATTTTCCTAGAATATTTGGATGCATTATCTATAAGGTGTTCATGTAGATGTGTTCACGGATCATAAGAGCCTTCAGTATGTCTTTTCTAAGAACGATCTCATTCTTCGTTAGAGAAGCTGGTTAGATCTCTTAAAATATTACGAAATGAGTGTCCTTTATTATCCGGGCAAGGCCAATGTAGTGGTCGACGCTCTCAGTAGACTGTCTAAGGGTAGTGTTGATCATGTCGAATAAAGTAAGAAGAAGTTAGCTCGGGAAGTCCAACTTTCTAAACTAGGTCTTCTCTTAGTCGATATAGAGGAGGGTGACATATGGGTTCTGTCTACAATGACCCAAGCCAAATCATGCGGATGACGAGTACGAGGCAAACCTGTCACAAAGTCCATGTTCACTTTTTCCCACTTCTAAGTAGGAATATTGAACTCTTGCATGGATCTACTAGGCTTCTTATGATCTATCTTAACCTCCTAACATGTAAAGCACTTAGCCATAAACTTTGCCACGTCTCTCTTCATCCCGCTCTACCAATAGATCTCCGACAAGTTGCGGTACATCTTTGTGGCCCATGGATGAATAGAGTAGCACACACCATGAACTTCTGATACTTGGGAGAAAACCTCAACCCTTTGATCCATGACTGACTCTTTCAACTTGACTAGACTGGGATCTTTATCTTGATTTTCTTTCACCTTGAAAACTAAAGATGATTCAGAACTACTCTGAACCCATATATCACCCTCCTTTGTATCAAATAAGCAAAAAATTAGTTTGGAAAGCTGATGGATTTCCTGAGCTAGCTTGTTATTACTATCCTCAACATGAGCAACACTTCCCATAGACAGTATACTGAGAGCGTCAGCCACTACATTGGCCTTGCCCGGATGATAAAGGACACTCATGTCATAATCTTTCAAGAGCTATAACCACCTTCTCTGATGAAGATTGAGATCTTTCTGAGAAAAGACATACTGAAGGCTTTTATGATTTTTGAACACATCCACATGAACTCCGTATAGATAATGCCTCCAAATCATTAAGGCAAATACAACGGCTGCTAACTCAATATCATGAGTAGAATAATTCTTCTCATGGGTTTTAAGCTGTTTGGAGGCATAGGCTATGACCTTGACATGCTGTATGAGGAAACAACCAAAACCTACTCTGGATACATCACAATACACTACGTAACCATCTTAACCATCTGGAAGAGCCAAAACTAGAGCTGAGCTGAGTCGATTCTTCAACTCATAAAAATTATTCTCACAAGGATCTGACCACTAAACTTGACTTTCTTTAGAGTCAATCTAGACATAGGGAATGTAATAGTAGAAAATCCCTCAAAAACCGTCTATAATAGCTGGCCAAACCCAAGAAAATCCTGATATCTAATAGAGAGACAGGTCTGAGCCAGTTTCTCACTGCTTTGGTCTTTTGAGAATCTACTCTAATGTCATCACCGGAAATAATATGACCAAGGAATGCTACCGACCTTAGCCAAAATTTGCACTTACTAATTTTGGAGAATAGCTGATAATCTCTGAGAGTCTGAAGTACGATTCTAAGATGGTTTGCATGATCACCTTCACTACGAGAATAGACAAAAATATCATCTATGAAGACTATGACGAACATGTCCAAGTACTGCTTAAACACATAATTCATCAAGTCCATGAAAGCTACAAGAGCCTAGATAAGACCAAAGGATATGACTAGGAATTCAAAGGGACCATACCGAGTTTGGAAACTTGTTTTTGGAACGTCATATTCCCTGACTCTGAGAGGATGATAGCCTGATTTGAGGTCTATCTTAGAGAAATAGCTGGCACCCTGAAGTTGGTCAAACAAGTCATTAATTATGAAAGTGGATACTTGTTTGTGACTGTGACTTTATTGAGATGATGGTAATCTATACATATTCTGAGAGAACTGTCTTTCTTTCACATGAATATGACTGGTATGCCTTAAGGGGACATACTAGGTCGGATGAATCTCTTATCTAGGAGATTCTTCAACTGTTCTTTCAATTCTCTAAGTTCTGCTTGTGCCATTCTATATAGCGGAATAGATATAGGCTGAGTATCTGAAAGAAGATCAATGCTGGTGTCTATTTCCCTTTTGTGAGAAATTCTTGGAAGATCTTCAGGAAAGATATCTGAATATTCATTAACTACTAGGATTGATTCAAGACTGCGAGTTTTTGAACTAGTGTCCTTAACTTGAACAAGATGTTAGACACATCCTTTACATATCATTTTCCATGCCTAAAGGTAGGAAACAAGCTGACCCCTAAAAGTTGAAGTACTACCCCTCCACTTTTGGATAGGTTCATTTGGAAACTAGAACTGGACTATTCAGTTTTTGCAGTTGACTATGGTATAGTAGGAATGAAGCCAATCCATGCCGAGAATGACATCAAAATCAGTCATCTCTAATTCGACTAATTCTGCTGAGGTGACTTTCTGAAATATCATAACTGGGAAGTTCCTATATACCCATTAGGCTATGATGGTATTACCAACTGGGTATATACTGTGAAGTGCTCTGCTAGAATTTCAAGACTAACTCCGAGATCAATTGATATATAACGAGTAATAAAAGACAAGAAATCACCTGGATCTGGCAAAGCATAAACATGTACCTGAAATATATGCAATGTACTAGTAACTACATCAGGAGACTTTTCCTAATATTGTCGGGACTAGAAAGTATAAAGTCTGTTTGGGCGTTGCCTAGTAGTGGCACCGACAGTGGCACCCTACTAATTTGGGCAACTAGACTGGGCTGAAGGATAATTCTGCTGACCCTAATAACCTGACTAGGGACAATCTCTAACTCTATGGCTAGGCTTTCCACATCTAAAATAGACATTACTGCCAGCTCTGCAAGTACCCTTGTGGTTCTTACCACTAGTCTGACAAAGGGGAGTAGTTCAAGCATTGCTAACACTGCCCTGCAATTTAGAGCCTGGCGCCTTGTCTTTGTTACCCTCTCTAAACTTAAGAACTGGAGCACTAGCCGAGGAAGGAGATGGAACGTATGGCTTTGGGCAGAACTAAGAACAATTAACACCCTCTGACTTAGGCCGATTGAAATTTAAGCTATCTATGCTAACTCTCGTATTTTGATTTTCCCTCTCCTTAATATTCTGCTCTTCTATCTATTGAGAATGGAGATTAAGCCTGTCTATGTCCATCTCACTAATCAATATATCGGTCCTGCACTTCTTGACCACACTAACATTCACCCCAGAAATAAACTTGCTTATGTTAGCTCTATTATCTGCCACCACATGAGAACTATATCTAACGAGTTGAGTAAACTTAAGAGAATACTCTATAACTATCATATTTCCCTTCTTGAGGTTGATAAATTCCAACACCTTAGCTTCCTTAAGATCTAGGGGTAAGAATCTATCAAGAAAAGCAGTGGCAAACACCCTCCATTCTATGGATCGTACATCTACACAACTCTCTGCTTTCCACTATATGAACTATATATGAGCCATATCATTTAACTGGTATGCAGCTAGCTCAGCACTCTTAACTGCTAACACCCCTATGATATCGGTAACTTTCTAAACCTGATCAAGAAATTCTTGAGGGTTCTCATCTGATGTAGACCTGAAAAAGGATAGAGGATTTATTTGGGTGAAGTCTTAAATCTTAGCTGCAGCTGAATTAGCCACTGGGTTGGCTGGAGTGGTAGTTGGTTATTTATTCTAGGCAACAACTGAATTAGCAAGAGTAGTGAATATAGCTTTGAAATCTATATGAGAAACATGTTCGTCTAAGGGATCTGCTTGGATGGGCTGAGGGGCTGACTGAATTTCATTTCTTCTTATGGGAGGTATGTTCTGTAGAAGAAAGGGAGAAATCAATTAGACTGAGAGTTAAACATGAGCTCATGCTCACTGGCCGACATGACTACTGAAGGAAGGGAAACTGTTCTTAAAACATCTTATAGCCTTCTATACATAAATGTGGCGCACAACACACCCATGCACAAGACTCTATTCGATAAGGCATTTAGACTTCCTAGGACACTGTTGAACCTTAATATATCAAGCTGATGAACCTCACTGACTAACTTCTTCTTATCCTTCTAAACATGTGCAACACTACCCATTGATAGCCTGCTAAGGGCATCTGCCACTACATTGTCCATGTCTTGATGATCCAACACACTCATATCATATTATTTTAACAACTCAAGCACCTCCTCTGAAGATGATTCAAATCTTTCTGTGAGAACACATACTGTAATATTTTGTGAACCATGAACATATCAACATGAACCCTATAAAGGTAATGTCTCCGTATCTTTAAAGAAAACACAATAGCTGCCAACTAAAAATCACGGGTCAGATAATTCTTTTAATAAGGCTTAAGCTACCTAGAGGCATAGACTATGACTTTACCTCTCTGCATGAACAAACAATGAAGAGCGACTTTGTAAGCATCATAGTAAACCACAAATCCATTTGAACCATCTGGTAAGGTCAATACTGGGGCTGAAGTTAGTCAATTCTTTAACTCTTAAAACCTCTTCTCAAAAGAATCTATCCACCAGAATTTGACTATCTTCTGAGTCAACCAAGACATGGGGAATGCAATAGAAGAAAACCCCTTAACTAACTATATGTAATAGCCAGCAAAACCTAAGAAACTTCTGATATCTGATGGAGAGATAGGTCTAGACCAGTTCCTCACTGCTTCGGTCTTTTGAGGGTCAACTCTAATGCCATAACCAGAAAAAATATGGCCAAGGAAATCTACAAATCTTAGCCAAAATTTTCACTTAACTAATTTGGTGAACAAATGATGAGCTCTGAGGTTCTTCAACACAATTCTCAAATGGTCTGCATGATAATTCTCACTATGGGAATAGACAAGAGTATCATCAATGAAGACTATGAAGAACATGTCAAAGTACTACTTGAACACTCTGTTCATCAATTCTATGAAAGCTACAGGGGCATTCCTTAGTCTAAAAGACATAACTAAGAATTCAAAGTAGTCATATCAAGTTTTGAAGGTTGACTTTAGAATGTAACATTCTCTGACTCTAAGCTAATGATATCCGGATTAGAGGTCTATATTAGAGAAATAATTGGCACCATAAAGTTGGTCAAACAAGTCATTAATCCTTAGGAGTGTATACTTATTCTTGATTATAACTTTGTTCAACTGACAATAGTCGATGCACATTCTGAGAGAACTAGCTGAAGATGGTGATGGGGCTAAAGAATTTTGATAGGACTTAGAACTATTAACACTCTCCAACCTCAACTATGAAAAATTAAAACTACCTATTTTGGCCCTTTTATTCTCTCTCTCTCCTTCTATTTAAACTTCTATTTCCCAATCTGCAAAGCATGAACTATAAGTCTAGATAAATCTAATCCCTTAGTTAAAATTACAGTTCTAAACTATTTGACAACACAATCAGATACACCAGACACAAACTTACTCATTCTATACCAATTATCTACAACCATATTAGGAGAATACCTTGCCAACTAAGTAAATTTAAGTGAGTGCTCCTTCACACTCATGTTAACCTGCTTCAAATTAATGAACTCTTGAACTTTGGCTTCCCTCAACTCTATGGGAAGAACCTATCTAGAATAGCCATAAAAAATACCTCCCACTCTAAAGGCCCTACTTTAACACCCCTATCCTCCTTTTATTGCTTATACCAGGTGTGCGATATATCCTACAACTTATATGTACCCAACTTTGTACTCTTACTCAACGTGACACCCATAATATTAGTCACTTTTAAAACCATAGAAAGAAACCTCTATGGATCCTTCTCATACTTAGATCCCAAAATTAAAAGAGTATTCATTCCGGTAAAGTTTTGAATCCCAGCTGTATCTGTATTTTCCACCTAATTAGATGGGAAAATAGCCTGCTGATCATTTTGATCATCTACTGAATGAGCTAAGTTAGTGAAAGAATCTCTAAAATCGGTGTTAGATACATGTTCATTTAGGGGATTTTCCAGAAAAGGCAGTGGCGCGGCCTAATTCCTATTTCTTCTTTTGTTATTCCTTTGGGAGGAATTTTCTTAAAAGAAAATAAAGGATGAGTTATAAAGAGAGTTTAAGTAGAGTTTATTCCCTTTATAATGACATTAATACTAAAATAAGGGAAACTTTTCCTAAAACGTCTTGAAACTACTTGTCCATAAGTGTGGAGCGCTTCACACCCATGCACAAGACTCTACTTAATATGGCTTTCAGACTGCCTAGGACACTTTAAAACTCTGTGTTCTGATACTAATTTTCACATGACTCAAGGCTACCACATAGTCGCAACAATAGTGCTTACAATCAAAACTGACCACAAGCTAACCCGTGACTTGGTACTTGTTGTGAGCATTGGGTAAATATGAACTTAATACTTATGCAAAAGATAAACTAAGAAACTAATGTATATTTAAATATTGAAATATGAAATAATGAATATTTGAAATAACTAATAAGAAATGGAAGTAACTATTTGGTTGTCTAACTGTTTTGTCTGAATTTCTGAAATCCTCTATACTGACTGAGGAGTTGATAAGGCAGGCCCCTGACTAACATTAACTGACTGAATAAATTGAACTACTAAAATTAACTAAATAAAACATGATATATCCTTAATGGAGAAGGACTCACCACTACGGCTGCTAGATTATGCCGATCTGTCTAATAGTGATTGGGAAACTGTGCGTTCGAACCTATGATATAAGACATAACAGCCCAAAGAGTAGTATGCAATTAGTACTTTGAATGTACTGGTATATGAGATGACGTTCAGCTAATATATAGGGTACTAAACATATGAAGTAAGGACTAATTGAATAACATGAGATAACTTAACATTAATGAGGAACACGATAACATTTGAGAATGCAAAACCACGCATAAATTTGTAATCTAAAATATTTTTGAAACCTAAAAGACTTTAAACAATATATTTTAGTAACTGAAAGTCTGCATACTTGGTCAAGCAAACTAAACTGAAACTACAATATATACTATACTAGACTATGAGAGGTATCATCTAATTGACATACCCCTATCTGAGTTAATCGATGCCCAACCTGTAACCCCAGTTGGAAGGGTATCAGTATTATGCCATAGGTGCTAATGTTGGATGTATTAATCAATTAAACTAGTTTCTTGAAGGACTAAGGAGTCATCCTCAACTGGAAGATTTTCTAAAGGGATATATATCACCATTAACTGGCCAATAAACACTATGTCAACCCTCAAGTAGTAGATAGACATCTCTACCCTATGTTGGCTATATAGTTTTACAACTTTGGAATTTCTAATAAGGATCACACCCTCTACTATCAGGTGATCCCTCATCCTTGAGTTTGCTCAGTGATAAATCCTATTCCTAATTGAACTGACAATGATACTGGGATAAACTAAACTAGACTGAAAATTTTTACATAATTGATAGTTCTTGTCATGATTATACATGTGTAAGTATACTGATAAGAGTCATGGACTAACTATCTAAGTATTTGAAAAACTGAATTAATGTAAATCACATAGCTACCAAGTGTTCATAACCCACCCACACTGAACAGAATTAATAATAACTCCATATAAAAGCTTTCAAACCATAATAGGGAATCATTTTTCAAAACCCAACACTTAGGTATTTCATCAAACACATGAGAGGCATAAACTTAAGCATGGGAATGAGTAAAGCAGTGTGAATAACATGATTACCAGACAAAAATCATAACTTTAAGGGTTTAACATGAATATTATAATATTTAAAAGCATGTAATGGCTTATCCTACTTGAAAAACACTAATAAAAATAACTTGTAACTGAATTGACAAGAGATTCATAAAGATAACTCAACTTAAACGTGAAAACTCATAATTTAAAGCCAAAAAAAGATTCTTGGACTCTATAGATGAAAGGAACCCATGGATGAACATCACACATACATCATTAGATGATTTATTGAAGATCCTTGGGAATTTCTTGAGATTTGAAGATTGAACTCCTTGATTTTTGGAGAATGGGTTAGCATTTGTTCTTGAGGAAAGTGGGGCTTCTTTTTAGAGGACTTGTGATTGAAAGAGAAAATAATGCTCTTTGAGGAGCTAAATTTCATTTTATGGACTGATTGGGTGAAGGGAAATGATACAAATACCCTTAATTATAGAGGAATAAAAATCTAGATAAGTGAGGGAGGGTGCAATGCATGCTCTCAAATATTGCACTAGTGGGGGTGCCACTAGATCATCCCAGTGCTGGTACAATTTTGGTGATCTAAACACACCCCTATGGTCATCTAAAATTTCCAAAACTCACCCTAGATGTATTTTTAACTACTGCAAACATGAATCAACTTAAAAATCAATGTTCTAAGGTCGGGAAGAGAAAGATTAGAATCATTGACATTTAGGGGTCTTGGAAACGACTAAGTCCCAATACTTGTAGAATTTTCTATGTCTTGGACCCTTTTAACATGCAATCGTGAGATGAAAAGAGGTAAGACTTTTTTGGGGTACTATATTAAGGCATGAACTAAAGGGCTTAAGAGCTCAAATGACTACTACCAATGACAATAAAATGGCTTGTGGTTAAAGTGCCTCACCCAATGAAATGACTAGTGGTTCGAGTCCCTTGTCCAATGAAATGGCTTATGGTTTGAGTCCCTTTCCTAATATAATGACTAGTTGTTTGAGACTCTATTCTAATAAAATTGCTTATGGTTCGAGTCCCTTGCCTAATTAAATGACTAGTGGTTTGAGTCCCTACTCTAATGGAATGCTTATAGTTTGAGTCCCCTGCCCAGTAAAATAACTAGTGGTTTGAGTCCCTAGTATAATAAAATAGCTTATGGTTTGAGTCCCTACTCTATATGATGGCTTGTAGTTTGAATCCCTTGCCTGTTGAGTTGGTTGAAATGGTTAAATTCGTTGAGTTAGTTTGAGGTTCGGATCCCCTTGACTAGTTTAATGAAGAATTTTAAGGTTAAAAAATTTATAGGGTGAAAGTTTGAAGGTTCTTTACTCCTTGTCTCATAAATAAATGATCTAAGTTTTATTGCTATGACTTTTTCTATGACTTAACATGCTATGAAAATATATGTATATGTATCTTTATATATGCCTATACTAATGTAAATGTGATTGGATATGATGGTTTGACTTGCATTGAAAAAATATGTTATTTTACCCTTATCATTGAGATACATACTAGATCTTCAACCGTTAATCATATCCAGATGCTATGTCCCAATAATACATAGAGGACAAAATTTTTTTTTCCTTTACTACATAGTGACCAAGTGTTCGAGCAGTACAGACATTGACATTGAAGTGGTGATCTTCCATTCTCCTGAGGGAATGCATTTCATAGTCTTTTACTTTAAGGCATAGATTAGTATAGACTTAGTATTTGGCTATTTTTAAAGGCATGTCCCAATATATTATTGACATAGGTTTAGTAGAGCCTTTGTGGATATCTGTGGACTTGGGTATATTGGCTAGATTATTTTCATTAATGAAATGTTAGATATTGTCTAAGTATTGAATATTATCTTTATTTTTTACTATTTTGATATATGGTCGGATTTTATCAGACACTTATGAATTGAATAGATGGTTAGGTTGGGTTAATGGGGTGATCTTTGGTCTAAGTTGGGCTTAAGATACCCACATGACATGGCTTAGTTTTGGGGTATGTCGGTTTAATGAGTGTATACATGGTTAAAGTCCTTCATCTATGTAATATATGAATATGGTTGAAGTCCCCTACTTGATAATAACTGTTCAAATCTAAGTGTGTAAAGTCCAATTCCTTCACTTTATGTCTCATGATTGAGTTCTTTTAGAATGTTGTTAAGAATTAATTACTTGTTCGGCATGTGATATATGTATATGCATGGATAATGTCATGAATATGGTTGAATATGATATATTGACTTGTTGTTGATTGATGATGTTCTTTTATCCTTATCCTTGAGTTACATGCTAGCGCTCCAACCGCTAACCATTTTTGGATGCTATGTTCCTACGCGACATAGGGGATGAGCATCATATTCTCTTCCTACATAGTGATTAGGTAATCCATATAGTTCGTTAATTGACTTTTGAGTGGTAAGATTCCTTAGTTTGGAAAAGATTCATTCTTGGTCTCCTATCTTTAGACTTAGTTTTATTTTACTTGGTTTGGCTATTATGGGGGGCTTGCCCCAATATATACATTTCTAAACATCAGTTCATATAGAGGAATTGTAGATGACTATTGACTTCGGTATATTGGTTAGTTTGATGAATATTACAAATTTTTTAGACATGTTTAAATTATAACTTGTAGTATGTTTTTTTCTATCCTATTATATGGTCGAGAGTCACTAGACCCTTGTGATTGATGTAATGATTAGGTTTATTTATTGGGATGACCTCTGGTGTATGTGGGCTTAAGGTGGCCATACGACATGGCCTGATTTCATGTCGTGTTAAGTTGGTATCAGAGCCTAGGTTCATGGTTAGTTATGTGTCCGCAATACCATGTCAAGTAGAATCTTATTTAAAGGTTTGAAGAATGTCACACTTATAAAAATGGGGCTACGAAATATTTTATGAAATATTTTCTTTTCTTGTGTTTCAATCTCAAGCTAGAGAGTCTAAGGTCTTGGATTCCTCTTATTTCTATTTTCTATCTTTCAGATCATGACTCCAAGGCTATCTATCTGAGATTTAGGCAAACACTTCTTCGCTGATTGAGGGACCTAAGGATGAAGCTTATCCAACTTTCGGAGTTCAGACCTAAGCTAAGGCTGTGAAATCTAACTATCTTCATGGCGTTCCATTTATCCCCACCAACCCCAACTATGAGAGTGACCCTCCTACTTTGTCATCTCTAAGGGATACTACTAATGTTGAGTTTTGTTTCTCTATCAAACTTTTGACTCAATTGGTAGCCTCTCAACTAGAGCATGGTGCTCAAACTATTATTTATTTGAAGGATACGAGAATTGGCCAATTCATAAGCTTGAGCCCTCATATATTTATGAGTACAAAGGCTGAGGAGGATTCTTAAGGCTTTCATGATGAAATAAAGAATATCTTCCGAATTATGCATGCTTCAGAGGTTGAGGCTGTTGAGTTTGCTACCTAACAATTAAAGGATGTAGCATACAAATGGTATAAAGGGTGGGAGTTTTCTAGAGGTGTTGATACTAGTCCCACCATGTGAGAGAATTTCTCTAAGGTTTTCTCAAATTACTTCTTTCTTCAAGAGTTAAGGGAAGCAAAAGCGAAAAAGTTTGTGAACTTGAAGCAAAGAAGGATGTCCGTTCAAGAGTATAACTTAAAATTCCATCAATTATTTAGGTATGCTCCCAATATGGTTTATAACATGAGGGCTAAGATGCATAAGTTTGTTTTGGGATTGTCTCGTGAGTTAGTTATGTAATGTAAAGTGCCTTATTAATTGAAAACATGGACATTTATATGTTGATCATGTATATGAAACAAGTGGAAGAAGAGAAAAAGAAGAAAGTTGAGTATATTGAAAGATAATAAAAAAAATTTAGGTCTTCTAAGCCTAGTGGTAGAGATGGTGGCAAGTGGCCATGAAAAAAGTAGGGGAGTTCGAGTTCTTTCTCCTCATCTAGTGTTCGCTCTCCTTAACTGAAGTTGTTGGCTAATTGTCAATCTCAATTTAGTGGTGGATTTCAGGAATAGGGTGCCCAATTCTATGCTAGTGGTGTACAATCGGCTTTACCTCGCCCTCCTTGCAGATTCTATGGTCAAAGTCATTGTGGTTAGCATGATTAGAGGAGTAACAAATGTTGTAGTTATGGTTAGATTGGGCATATGTAGCGTGAGTGCCCCTCTCTAAAAGCTTTTGGGGCCAATATGGATCCTATTGCTACTCCATCTACTCATATGCCAAAGGGTTCTATATCTATTTATGCTTCTATTTCTAGCACTGGCACTGGTTGGAATCACTTGTATGCACTTGCTACTCACCAAGATTCTATGGCATCTCCCAATATTGTCACAGGTATGTTGAGACTTTTCTCTTGTGATGTATATTGCTTGCTTGATCCAGGGTCTACAATTTCTTATGTGATCCCGTATATGGTTATGCATCTTTATTGTATTTCAGAGAGTCTATCGGTACCTTTTTCTATTTCTACCATGTTAGGAGAGTGTGATTTCTAGAAGGATTTATAAGAGGTGTGTGGTATCTATTGGTGGATGAGATACTGCTATAGACAAGATAGAGTTTGAAATGGTCGATTTTGATATTATTCTGGGGATGTATTAGTTGCACTCTTTTTATGCTTCCTTAGATTTTCAGACTCGTAGGGTCATGTTCAAATTCCCTAATGAGCCGTTCATTAGATGGGAAGGTGGTTCTTTAGTCCCTAAGGGAAGGTTCATTTCTTATCTTAAAGCCTAAAAGTTGATTTCAAAGGGGTGTTTTATCATATAGTTTGAGTTAAAGATTCTAACTCAGAAGAGCCATCTCTAGAATATGTTCCCATGGTTAATGAGTTTCCCGAAGTGTTTCCCAATGATCTTCCCAGTGTTTATCCAAATAGAGAAATTGATTTTGGGAATTATCTTGTTTCGAACAATCATCTAATCTCCATCCCTCCTTATAGAATGGCTTTAGTGGAGCTCAAGGATCTTAAAGAAAAATTGAATGCCCTCTTAGATAAAGGCTTTATCTATCTAAGTATGTCTCTCTGGGGTGCTGCCATGTTGTTTGAGTGCAAGAAGGATGGTTCTCTTCGTATGTGCATTGATTATCGTCTGTTGAACAAAGTGACCATAAAGAATAAATATACTATTCCTAGGATAGATGATTTATTTGATCAACTTTAGGGTGCGAAGTGTTTCTCTAAGATTGATATTAGATTAGGTTATCATCAGCTTAAAATTAGGGATTCGAATATCTCTAAGATAGCCTTCAGAACACAATAAGGTCACTATGAGTTTTTTTCATGTCTTTTAGGTTGACCAACGCCCCAATGGAATTTATGGATTTGATGAATAAGGTCTTTCATCCGTTCATAGATATGTTTGTCATTGTCTTCATTGAAGACATCTTAGTCTATTCTATGCATGAGGCGTATTATGTTGATCACCTTCGTGCCTTATTGCAAACTTCAAAGGATCATCATTTGTTTACCATGTTCTCCAAGTGTGAGTTTTTATTAAAAGACATAGCTTTTCTTGGTTATTTTATCTCTAATTAGGGATCATGGTATATCCCCAAAAGGTTATAGTAGGTTATAAGGGTCCTAGACCTACGACTCCAATCGATATTTAGAGATTCTTGGGTCTAGCCGTCCACTATATAAAATTTGTAGAAAGTTTCTCCACTATAGCTGCCTCATTGACCAAGTTGACCCAAAAGAATGTCATGTTATTGTTGTCAGATGTGTGTGATGGAAATTTTGAGAAGTTGAAAGATAAGTTGACTTTGGCTCCAGTTTTGACCTTGCCCGAAGGCAATGATGGTTTTGTGATGCTTTTTGAATTGGTATTTGTTTTGTGTTAATACAACATGGTAGGGTGGTAGATTATGCTTCTAGGAAACTGAAAGTTCATGAGAGGAACTACCCGACTCACGATTTAGAGTTGTTAGCCATGGCTTATGTGTTAAAAAATTTGCAACATTATCTTTATGGGGTTCATATTTATATCTTTTCAGATCATAAGAGTCTTTATTAAGTATTTACTCAAAAGGAGTTGAATCTCCCTCAAAGAAGGTGGCTTGAGTTATTGAAAGACTATGATATGAGTTTTTATTACCACACCACTAAAGCTAATGTAGTCGTCGATGCTTTTAGTAGATTGTCTATGAGAAATTTGGCCTATGTGGATGAGGACAAGCGGGAATTAATAAAGGACATTCACTGTTTGGCTAATCTTTAAGTTTGACTTGCAAACTCCTAGGATGGTGGAGTATTTGTGCATCCGCTATCTCAGTTGTCTCTTGGTGTTGAGATAAAGGAAAATCAAGTATTGAACTCTGACTTGATAAAGATCAAGAGTAATGTAGGTCAACATAAAGTTGTAGATATTATAATTGGTGGTTATGGTATCTTGAGATACCAAGGTAGACTATGTGTTCCCAACATCGATAGATCGAGGGAAAGGTTCAACTAAGGCTCATAATTCCCATTATGCTATTCATCCCGGTTCCACCAAGATGTATCATGATCTTAGAGAGTTCTACCAGCAGGGTAATATGAAATAAGATATGGCTAGTTATGTGGCTAAGTGTATGTGTGACAACAAGTGAAAGTTGATCATATGAAGATGGTGGTCTTGTATCAAGAGATTTCATTAACCAAATGGAAGTTGGAGATAATTAATATATATTTCATTACCGGACACCCTTGATCTCAGAATCTATATGATTCTAGTTGGGTCTTGTTTATTGAATGACCTAGTCTGCTTACTTTTTTCCCATGAGGACTATTTACTCAGTGTAAGATTATGCTAAGTGGTATCTTGGAGAAATCGTGAAGTTGCAGGGTGCTCAAATTTAGATCATCTTAGATCATGGCCCTCTATTTTTATCTCACCTTTTGAATTCTTTCCTAAAAGGTTTGGGTACTAAAGTGTGTCTTAGCACTGCTTTCCACCCGAAAATGGATGGGAAAGTGGAGAGGACCATCCAAACATTAAACGATATGTTGAGGGCATGTGTTATTGAATATGGTGGTAGTTAGTATGATCACTTTCCTTTAATTGAGCTTGCATATAATAATAGTTACCACTCAAGCATTGGCATGACCCCTTTTGAGGTATTGTATGGTAGGAGATGTCGATCTCCTATTGAATGGTACAAGGTTGGTAAGGGTAAGTTACTTGCCCTCGATTTAGTTCACCAAGCCTTAGAGAAGGTAAAGGTGATTTGTGATAGATTGAAAACTGCTCAAAGTTGCCAAAATTCCTTTGCAGATGTGAGGTGTAGGGACTTATAGCTTTGGGATGACGATGGGGTATTCTTGAAAGTGTCTACCATGAATGGAGTGATAAAGTTTAGAAAAAAAGTGATGCTTAGTCCCCGATATATTAGTCCCTACTTGATTGTGAAGAAGGTCGGCAATGTTACCTATGAGTTGGAGTTGCCTAATAGCATAAACTCAATTCACCTGATTTTCCATGTCTCTATATTGTGGAAATGCGTGGGTGATCCTTCATTTCTTATTCCTTTGAGGGATTTTGAAATGTCATACTCTTTGTCCTATACGGAGATCCCGTTGAGGATCTTGGATAGGCAAGTTCACCGATTGTAAATGAAAGAAGTGGCATTGGTGAAGGTTCTATGGAGGAACCAAAATTCCAAGAAAGCTTCTTGGGAGGCATAATAGGACATGAAATCCAAGTATCTGTATTTATTTCCCATTTTGGAAACTTGGGATGGAGGTATGTGTTAATCTCCTTACCTTGATTTATGTCTTTGATAGACAATGGTTTAAAGTCTATAATGTTTTGACTAGAGTTATGCCTTGTTTAAATAATGGGTTAAAGTCCCCAAGCTTTGAATTGATTTAGGTATTTCTAGACCATGGGTTCAAGTCCCTAATGCCTTGAAATATTATGTGTACTTGTTGTAATAGTTTTTAAGTCCATAATGCTTTGAGTTGATTCTTGCCTTTGATAGATAATGGGTTTGAGCCCCTAGTCTTTGAATTGAATAAGTATCCATAATAAGTCCATGAGTTAAATTTCCTAAGTTGTGAAATGAGTAAGTGTTGATAAGTCCCTAAACTTTGAAAGGAACAAGTGTCTTTGAGAAGTAGTAGGTTTAAGTCCCAAAGTTAATGAAATGAATGATTGATTAATAAGGAGAATGATATGTGTAGCATTCTTGTGGTGTGCTTTGTTCTAACTTGTTTAAAGGATGGTTTGATGAGTGATAGTGTGTCGACTTATGTTTATTCTTTCCTTACCCATCATTCATGAATGAACGATCCAAGTGGGGGAAAATTGAAACACCTAGGCTTTGAACCATAAATAGAATTTCTTCATTCAATTTTACTGAGCAAGGTACGACTAAGGGTATGAGTCGTACCACTTGAATACAAGTCATATCCTTATTTCCCTCCCCTCTAGTACCCTAGGCAGTGTGTTGAGGGTCACAAACTATCCTAGGTAAGAGTGAGCCTCAAACAAATTGTACCCTAAGGAATGAGTCATAGGAAGACTAATCGTATAGAGTGAAGTGTAACCTTTGAGTGGACTTTTTTGGTACTGTTTATGGATACAATTTTAGTCATTAGTCATACCCTATGGATATGACTCAATGGTGTGTAGTCATACCCTAACTAATGTAGGTGGCCTAGTGGGATCCTAGGGTACTAGTTAGGGTACCACTCTTACCATAGGGTACGATTCCATAAGTGAGTCATACCGTTTCACAGGCTCATTTTCTATCTTTAAGTTAAGGAACTTATGGTAATTTCCTACACCCAAAACCCTAAGTCCCATCACTATATAACTATTTTTAGCCTCCTAAACATCCATTTTGATGGATCAAACACCCTAATTACTCTCTCAAACTCATTTGCGAAGAATTGGAGGCTAGGGTTTTAAGGGTGATCTTTTAGAGGAAAAGTTAAGTCAAGAATCTTGGTGAATCAAGTTGTATATGGCATGTAACTCTCCCCCTTCATAATTAACTCTAAACCATGTATTTTACACTTCGATTAGTAAGTGTACATGGTGATTTTGAAATCAAATGAAAAGGGTTTTGTTGCCTAATAATGAATAATGTTGATTTTTTCTTAGACGTGTTTATACATGTTATTGAAGATGATTTGCACATGTGGGCACTTTTTGTATATGTTATAAAATGCGGGTCTTGATTTACTCTAATATTGATTATTTCTACCATGAAAATGGCCTTTCAAAAAGGCATGAACAAAAGGTGTTTGTTAACATGTCTAAGTGAAATGTCTAGTTTTATATTAGTGATGTTTGTAACTAGGAAAATGGCCCAATCGGCATGAGTAGTTGTTAAATGATATTATAAAGTTATTATGATCCATGTATTATAATATTGATGATCGAGTTGGTTGATGGTTAATGAGGGGTTAATGTCTCTAAACATGAAAATGAACTTGAACTGTGTGTTGAACAAAAGTGTGGTGAGAATGTGGTATAAGATTTCTAATGATATGTGAATTATTTGTGAAGGTCTTGATGACCCTAAATCAGATGGTATGATGATTTGAGTTAAGTCATAGGCCTATTGAAATGGTAGAGAAATGAAGGCTCCCATGAAGACCATGTGGTCATGTATAGTGTTGGATTATCTATAGGGGTTAAAGTCCTTAAGTGTGAATTGAATAGATAATAATGTATGGACAAAGGGTTTGAGTCCCAGTATGGACTAGTTATAGTTGTAATGGCTTGAGGTTAAATTCCCTTTCTTAATGAAAGGGCTTAAGATTAAAGTCCCTTGCCTGATTAAATTGCGTGTGGTTAATGTCCCTTGCACAATGAGATCCCTTAAGGTTGAAGTGCCTCACCAAATTAAATGGCTTGGGTTAGAGTCCCCTATCTAATATGACATGAGGTTAGATTCCCTTGCCAAATGTGCAGGCATGTGGTTAGAGTCCCTTGCCTAAATGAATGTATATTTGTGGTTAGAGTCCCTTGCTTAAATGGATGTGTATATGGTTAGAGTCCTTTTATTAATGAGTGTATACATGGTTAAAATCTTTCAACGAAGTAATATGTCAATTTGGTTGAAGTCCCACACTTAATAAGAATTGTTTGAATCTATGTGTGGATGGTCGGAGTCCTCCACTTTATGTCTTTTGATTGAGTGCTTTGAGAATGTTGTTATTACTTGTTTACTTTTTTGGCATGTGATATACCTATATTCATGGATAAGGTCATGAATAATGTTGAATATTATATATTGACTTCTTGTTGATTGATGATTCTATTTTATCCTTATCCTTGAGTTACATGCTAGCGCTCCCACTGCTAACCATCTTCGTACGCTATGTCCCCATGATACATAAGGACTGGAGCATCATCTTCTGTTCCTACGTACTGATTAGGTGATCAAAGTGGTTCGTGAATTGACTTTGGAGTGGTGAGTTTTGTTACTTCGGAAGACATTCATTCGTGGTCTCCTATCTTTAGACTTATTCTTATTTTTACTTGATTTGGCTATTGTCGGCGCCTTTTCCCGACATATATATTTCTAAACATCGGTTTGTATAGAGGTATTGCGAATGAATATGGACTTGGGTATATTGGTTAGTTTGATGAATCTGATGAAATGTTTACATATGTTTAAGTTATAACTTGTAGTATGTTTTCTATTATCCTACTATATGGTCGGGATTAACTCGACCTTTGTGATTGATATGTTCATTAGGTTGGGTTATTGAGGCGACCTCCAATTCATGTGGTCTTGAGGTACCTATACGACATGGCCCGGTTTCAGGTCGTGCCACTATGGGTGAAATTTTGGTGTTTTTTTGAAAGACTAACACCATAACCTTGAACCTAGCCTACCCAAATATTTATTAACTAGAATTGGAATTGCACTTTCATGTACCCATACACTAATTTCCCCGAGGAAAGCATAGCCCCAAGACTCTTCTATCATTGGATTTAGTCAAAGACAAAAATTCTCTCATTTAGTTTCACAAAATAATTTTGTTCAAACATGCATTAAATCATACCCCCACAAATTTTAATTTATGTTTTGCTTTAACTGTACATTAGGGGTCAACACTTAGTAACTTTCATCAAACATAGAATTTGAAAACTAGTTACACTCCTCATTGATTTGACTCCAACTCAAGTTAGGTTATTACATTGACAATGATAGTCTTGCCCCAAAATAATGAAGTTCAGTGTGATCACCTATAAACCCACCTAAGGACCATAGGCACTACCCATAGCCCGTAAGTGGGGTAGTAGGTTGATGCCGATATTATTTTTCAACATTGTTTTGGATAGGATTTTTATTTTCTATTGTAAACTGTAAATACCCTATTAATGTTTTGTTATTAGTTTACGCATTTTACATACTTACAACATTATATTGATTTCTAAGATAAATTTTTGATTTGGGAATTCTTGTTCTTGACTATTAGGGTTTGTTATTAATTTGAGATTATAGTTTTCGTTATTAATTCATTATGATATTATTCATATGCTCTTTTTTATCAAATCTATGGGCATTCTTGGAGACATGAGTGACTAAACCTCTTAACTATGGTTGTGGAAACCCAAATTGAATAACAAAGTAGAGAAAGTGCAAAGTATTTCTTTATTGGTGTTCTTGCATGTATTGTGATTTTCTTTGTATTAATTGCTTAACGATTGTAGACATTAATATCCTTCTTGTATTCATTACTAACTCGAGAGATAGGTTAAGCTTAGGAATATCAGATCAACAGTAATTTGAAGGTACCAACCTTCATTTAAATTACTTGAGGCCGAGATGAGACAGTAAATCTAGGATCTAGGACAAGGGTTAGCAATGTAACACTCGGAAACTGAGAGGAGATGAGTGAAATCAGCTAAAGGTGTCAATTGACAGTTGCTAATATATAAGTGTCATATTCTACATGCAAGGCACTCGGATAGTTTGACAAGCACGATAAGTCTGTGGAGTTAGGTGCTCGGGAAGAAAAAAATCCTACTGATCATCTGATAATGATTTCAACCTAATGTCTTCAAGCATTGCTGCTACTACTACTGTTCATACAAAATCCTCCCATTTGCTTTCTATACTTTCTGACTGCATCGCCAAATTTTGACAAAGATTCGTCCTATTCCCTGTGGGTTTGACCCCAACCTTTGTAGGGTTCTATAATTGAACAGCTACTGCGTTATACTTTTTAGAGGGTGTAATTTGGGATACATCCTTCACAACATACCAAGGCATAACCAAGATCTCACTAAGGCTGGAGATAGTACTAGTGATGATCAAAACTCAAGCAGCTCGGTGAAATGCAACCTTAATCAAAAACTATTCAATCAAATACTACATCTCAAAAAATGAATACACATTGACATATATCACTAAGGATAAACGCTCCACAAAGCCTTATTAGGGAAAAATGCAAGACTAGGATCTCCTAAATTAATCAATTATTCAAACATTCTTCAATTAAACTATGAATCACCTCAATGAAGAATAGGTTTACGAATCTCAACATCAATGCCAAGCTCAAGGCCACTGTCGGGAAGTGAACCAAGTGACTCAAGATAATCAATACCAAATTTTCCAAGTTATGAAGCAGTCAAAGTAAAATATCACCTATCTCACCTTTATTAACTCCGCTAAAAGAAAAGCCACATCATATCAAGAACAGAGTATCCAACTCTACAAAAACATCAAGATTAAAGCTATCACTACGAGATGAACCCAACAATCCTGGAAGTCAAGCCCAAGATCTCTCGACATCAATATTAAGTCCACTACCAGGCAATGAACGAACTAAATCAAAAGAATGGATCCCAAAATGTTCAACCTCAAAATGAGCTATTTGACTAAATTTCTAACTCGAGAACCATAAAAAAGCCATGAAAGGCCAACCTATATTCAATTTTGTAGCCCAATAATTAAACAACCTAACATTGAAAAAAAAAAAGAGGAAAATGACCAATTTTACCATGAAAAAAGAGGGAAAATCATCCAACCGAGCTAGCCGCTTAGGTTAATGAACATGAATCACAAATAATGAAATTCTATCCAGATCATATTGGTATAGTTGTCTATAAAGCAAGAATCAATCAAAGTCCAATGACCATAATAAAAACAATAAGACATATTTGTATATGGAGTAGGTGGTACCAAAGATGAAATCAACAACAAGTACCATTATAGGGCAAAAAGAAGGCCAATATTCCACGGTGAATGGGAAATAAACCCAAATTCTACGCCCCCTAGGGAAATATCAATGTTGATCCACTCTATCCACTGCTAAAAAAAAATCAAGAATGGGGCTAGTCACATAAGAATGAACACTACAACAAGGCACAAATCAATCAATATAAACCTGTCACAACCCAAGACTAGCCCCTAGTCATAACACGATGCTTACAACTAAAAGTGATCCCAAGCTAACCCATGGACTAGCATGATACTTGAGTATATAAATTAAATTAATTATATAAACTAAATTTGTTGAACGGAAGTATAATCGTAATTAAACTGGAATAAATATGATACTAAAAAGGTTTACAACACAATAAATCTGAAGGAGGAACTTAAATTACATGAGTAAGTCTGACAAACTGTATATGAAGTATCTACTATACTGACTATAGATAGCTCAGACATGCCTCTAACTACCACTAATCAATACATATGAATAATAAAATAAAGTACATAAACTAAAACTAACTAGAGATTCTCTAACTAGGAGAACTCATCACCTATAGGCTAGAAGCTATAATCTGTCAGATTATAATGTGTGTCCTACAACTGGTTTTTAGACAATGAAGCATATAGACATATATGTGGATCAGTATTTTGGAATGTGCTGAGTAAAGGGGGTGAATTCAATAAGTTAAACTAAATTCATATATAATCTTAAAACATACATGCTAAGTGCAAGTAGACTCACTAAGAGACTGAAATAAATTGAAAGATGAAGTATCTTAAAGCGTGAATAACAAAGATAATCTAATAAGATGGTGAATCACTACACTTATTTTCTTAAAATCATTACTTTTCTAGAATAAGTAAAACTAAAGTTGGGAAGCGGTAAAATATGAATACTATATGTAAATCTCATGCAAAGCTGAATGGAATGTAAAACGCACTGAGGATCATGTTAGGAAACTAGAATGAAAACCAAAAGGTGTAACACTGCGAATGCAAGACCAATAAAAGCATGTACTGAAATAACTTGAATAACTGAATAACTGAAAATCTTATTACTTGATCAAGAAAACCTGAACTAGTATAGACCGAGTACTTACTGAACCTGTGGGAGGTATCATATAATTAATATGCCCTAATCTGAGCTAATTGGGGTCCAACCTGTAACCCTAGTTAGAAGGGTGTCATTACTTTACCATGGGTACTAACACTTGCTATATGGATCCACTAAACTGGTGTCCCGAAGGACTAGGGTGTCAAGCCTAAACTAGCGGGTGAGCTTTGAGAAGAAGTCAAGCCTAAACTAATGGGTGACCCCTCATATCCTATACTATAAAAGTAGTTTTGGAACTTAGGGACTGCTACTAATGACTCTACCAAAATTGACTGGTGATCCGCTATCCCTTTATTCACTCGGTGCTAAATCCTACTCCCAACTGAGCTGATACTGATACTGAATTGGACTAAAATTCAATTGTATATCACTTCTGATAGTGCTCATCATGATCATAAACATCTGACTTTAATGATAAGATTTATGGCTTAATAGAGTTATTACTTGGAAATCTGAAATCATGTAAAACACAAAGGTATCGGGTGATCATAACCTGCCAGCAGTGAATAAACATAAAATACATTAACAAAGCTTTACAACTATAATATGGGATTATGGCTCAAAGTCCCAAAACATAAACATTTCATTAAGCATATGAGAATCAAGAACTTAAACATGGGATGTGTTAAGTATAAGGAAAATAATTTGATTACATGGCTAAATTCATAGTTTGGGGATTTAACATGAAATTCACTTGAATATGACATGTGAAACTAAAATTTAAAGCATAAAGTAGACTAACTTTACATAGGAACATATATGAACATTAATTGAGTTCAAATTATAAGGGAACACATGAATTTACCCATCTGAAATTTCATAGTAAAAGAAAAACTCCATATTTTAATTGAAAAGAAGGTTTTTGGGTTCAATGGGTGAAAGGGACCTATTGATGGATAGCCACATACCTTAATTTAATGAATAATTGAAGAAGCTTTAAATTGAAACTTGAATTCTTGAGGAAGAAAGCTTTAATCTTAGAACTTGGATGATGAACTTGTTAAAGGAACCCTATTCTTGAAGTTTTCTTAAAGATTTGATTGTGTAGGGAAAATAGTTTAGATTTTGTTCTTGGGAAGGTGGATGGTTTATATTAGGGTTTGATGATGAAAAGTGGGTAAATAATGCCCTTTGGGGACTTTAATCCATTACTTGGGTAGTCTGGGGAGAGAGGAAATGAATAAAAGGACCTTTGGGGCTTGTATTTACGGTTAAAAGAAAACTATCCTCTGTGTCACAGAGGTTGATGCGGTAACTTAAGCCCGCATCATGGAACTATCATGGCTACTTACTATTTCTGACTAAAATGGTCATAACTTTCTGCTCGGGTATCGGATTTAGGAAAAATTTGTATCATTGGAAAGATAATTACACTATCTATAATTTAGTGGGTCTTGATATTCAATATTCCATCTATTTCAAAAGTTATACACATTTGAAGTTCACCCTTGTAGAATCGAATACAAAATTTTAGCTCAATCAAAGGCTCTTAGCTCAACCTTGTTCTAGGTGATTCCTATGAATATTTTTCACCTCACAAGCACTTCACAAACAAGGATAATGATCACGAGACATGTATTCTGATATAAATAGTAAAATTTAAGTTTATACACGTAGGAACGACGGTTCTATTTCTATCTAAAAAATGTGGGGTGTTACATTAGCTCCCCATTGGAATCATTCATCTTCAAATAATCTATAGTAACTTGTTGAAGAATTGTAAGAGTACAATGATGTACAGCTGACATGTATACTAACAAAGGATATAGCAGAGCTGAAACATTATATCTTTATCATGAATCTGATTTCTGAGCTAACTTGACTGTATTGACTATATGGAGTTGATTCATGTTGAGCGATTAGAACTCACTTGAAATGTTCATGATATGAACCTACATATAGAACTGTGAAGTGATAACTGATGTAGTAAAATTCCAAGAGTTATTGAGGATGGAATAAAGTGCATAACTTCTCAGTAGGAATTGTCCTTCAATAAAACATGTATAGAAATCAAAGAAAAGGGCTTAATGTCATCACCAAGTACATTATGTAAGCACAAATCATAAGATAACAAGACAAAGGTCATACAATAGGTATCACAATGTCTGCGCTGGAATATTTGGAAAACTGAGGTCATAAACTGAACACTTATGTGCTGAGTCATGACTAAATAGCTAAATCTACAACATGATGGTTTGACTGAACTGAATTGACAACTTACATGTATGCGAACAAATTACCTTATGGAATGGCCATATTGATGAATCTTTGGATAGTAAGACTAGATGGATATATGGAAAACCATAGGAACTTGTTTGTCTGATTACCAAAATGAATTATTGGCCATACAGACTAAATTATAATGAAATCTTGTACTCAACTAGAGTATTTCTTCAACACTCTTTCTAAGAAGTTCTAATAATATTAGGGAGCAAAAAATCTTGGGCATGATCTATGTGAGATATCTGAATAAGGAATTGGAACATGATTAATACTATATAACATGGAATATACACCTTTGAAACATAAGCTAGGATACAATTAATATGCCTTAGGCAAGGCAACTTCTAAATTAAAGCTTAGCTACACTTCTCAAATACTCCTTCAACCATACTTGTCCTCTTGAATATTATGCTCATTTGAGTGAACTTATAATCCTTACATGGTCACATATAACTACTCTAGCCAAAGTCTGAGTTGAACTACATATTCTTTCTATGTTCAAGCCTAACTTGAAATCACAAGGTACTATACATAACACCATAATACTAGTATAAACCATGAATTCAACACCCCATGTGTGTTTCATAACTCTCATCTCAAGAATAATACTTCTTACCACACCAACAACTAAATTCAACCTCTCACTGTGAATTCACTAGCATACAATGCATCCATACAATTATATATGAAAATGACATTCAAGACTATCATTATAACCATATATGAACTACTAGGAAAACACCCATAAAAGCATATTTCTTATATTCTGTTAGCCTCTATTAATAACAACTTTCTTGTACTATTCTTAAGAAGGCATACATGGAAGTCTCGACTAACCATGACACATACCAAAAGCTTTACCTCAATCTTCCTTTACACTTTTAGCCGTAGAAAAATCAAGCATACAATAATATTTCTCCAAAATGAAACATTTACTCTCTCCTATCTAAACAATTACTCACTGCCACTATCATTTCATAAGAAGAGGTCAATGAAAGGTTAGAATATGAGATCCTAAAGCATGAAAGAATGACTTTGACACTTAAATGAGGCCTGAGGAATAAGGTATCAAAGGAATGAATTTATTACAGAGATCAAAACTGAGGACATAAATGACATTATTTGATTTTTTTGTTGATTATTAAGAGTGTAGCATGAGTACCTAGAACAGAACTTACTGTAAAGCATGGGTACATGAGTCATGAGCTGCATGACCTGAGTTTGGAGATCATAATTTCATGGAATATTATTCATTCTACTGAGTGAACCAGAACTCCTCATACTAGGAACTGGGAGCATACATGATTCTCTATTGTGCATAAACATGAACTATGATCATAGAGCTGATATATAAGGTATGAGTAGATATCGTGATGACTGAAAACTTTGTACTGGCATAAGAATGGGTTAGGAATCATCCTCCCTTACTGCTATTCTTTAACGTACTGGCATCACTGCCATAATCTAAGAGCCTAACTTGGTTCCTTATTCTATCATCTCCCCTTATCTTGCTGCCATTACTCAAAGTCTATAGACCTCTTTGATAAACTCTAGACTGAACGACAACAACTTTAGAGTCTGAGATATAATAATACACATAAATACTAAACTTGCCCTGAAAGACTGCACTTAAAAGTGTAAAGCTAGCTGCTAGTACTTCCTTCTGAAATAGAACTCTTAACTTTCTATATTCCCAATAGACATTATAGAATAACTTAAACAATGATTAACTTAGAATTTATTTGGAGAAATCACCATACCATGAGTTCATACCATATAGAGCTTTAACTATTTTTTCTATTAGCTCAATCATTAAATATACAAACATAGATTTTAACAATTAACATGGATATGAACAAACCTTTAATTAACTATACTAACTTCATTCTTGAACACTCCTTTAACATACACTATCCTTAACTTTCTTTAGCTTAAACAATCATCATATACTTACACCTTTCTTGATCACAAAACACGTAATCTACTTTCTTTCATTCATAGCCTACTAATATCACATCTGTAAGCATATATTTTCCCTAAAATATTAGAATTACAATTACAGCAACATACCAAACATCAAAAACATATTATTTCATATCAACAAACTTAAATTCTGGCATTCATTATTTCAAGACTTCAGGTTTATCTTCATAAAACTTGCCCCATCGATATATAACCTACGAAATTCAAATAAAAGTATCCCAATTTTAATTTTCCTAAACTTCTGGGATCATGTTTCTAACTCTAGATCATATACTATCATAGGATTCTGAGAAGGGATCTAAAAGAATATCTAACTTCAGCTTAATGGACAATTTTTATGAATAAGAATGAAAACTTTAAAAACTTAGAACATATGGGCACTGATGGGATCCTTTTAATTCCTCATGCAATCCCATAATTGTCTGTGGTGACTATCTAAGAAAACCTTATCTGTAAAGATGTAAGTTTGGCTATTTTTGTTGCCTCAAGAATAAGGCAGAGTTGGCATGAATAGACTAACGTATGAATCAGCACATATTCCTTAGAGAACACTTCTACTTCATGATCTGAGACATGAAATTAGGGAAAGCTTTCTTAAATGCCCTATAGCCTTTCGAAGAAAAGTACAAACGTCTCCGTACCATTCTGTAAAAATCTACAAGACACAGCTTCATAGACACCCTTGGACACTTGAACCTTGTCCTGTGATACCAAGTTTTTCACGACCCGAGACTACCCCTTAGTTGTAACATGGTTCATAGAACCATAATTCATCCTAAGCTAAACAATGGATGGGTATAATACTTGATCATTTGAATAAAATTGATTATATAAAATAAATTTGTTGTACAAAATCAAAATCATTGGAAAACTTGATTACATGTGCTACTAAAAAGGTTTACAACACAATATATCTGAAGGAGGAACTTAAATTACATGAGTGACTCTGAATAACTATCTATGAAGCCTTTACTCTACTAATTATAAATAGCCGGGACATGCCTCCAACTACTACTAATCAATACATATGAATAATAAAAATAAAGTACATAAACTATAATTGGCTAAAGATTCTCGAATTAGAAGAACTCATCACCAGCAAGCTGGAAGCTGCAAAATATTTGATTATGATGTGTTTCCTACAACTAGTACCTATATTATAAGACAATTTAGCACATAGACATATATATGGATCAGTTTCTTGGAATGTACTGAGTATGTGGGGGAAAATGCAATAAGTAAAACTAATTTCATACAAAATCTTAATACATGCATGCTAAATGTAAGTCGACTCACCAAGAGACTGAAATAAATTGAAAACTAAAGTATCTTAAAGCGTTAATGACAAACAAAATCTTATAAACTGGTGAATCACTACACTTAGTTTTTTAAAATCTTTATTTTGTAGAATATATAGAACTAAAGGTGGGAATAGGTAAAACATGAATACTATATGTAAATCTCATTTAAAGCTAAATGGACAGTAAAACACACTGAGGATCATGTATGGATACTGAGCATGAAAACATAAACAGGTAACACTAAGAATGCAAGACCAAGCAAAGCATGTACTGAAATGATATGAATAATTGAATAATTGATACCTGAATAGTTAAAAATTTAATTACCTGGTCAAGCAAACCTAAACTTGTATAGAATGAGTACTGAGTTAAACTATTGGAGGTATCATATAATCGACATGCCCTAATATGATCTAATTAGGGTCCAACCTATAACCCTAGTTAGAAAGGTGTCAGTACCATGCCATAGGTACTAATACGGGCTATGTGGATCAACTAAACTGGTGTCCCAAAGGACCAGGGTGTCAAGACTAAACTAACGGGTGATCCTTGAGAAGAAGTCAAGTTTAAACTAACAGGTGGCCCCTTATATCCTATGTTTTCTACATAGTTTTGGAACTTAGGGACTGCTACAAATGACTCTTCCTAAACTGACGAGGGAGTCGCCATCCCTATATTCAATCGGTGCTAAATCTTACTTCTAACTAAACTAATACTGATACCGAGGTAACTTAAGCCCACGTTGTAGAGCTATCGTGATAACTTGTTGTTTCTTACTAAAAGGGTCATAACTTTTTGATCGGGTATCGCATTAAGCCAAAACTTGTATCGTTGTAAAGATAACTCAATTTTATATAATTTAGTGTCTTAAGGTGAAAAATTCCATATATTTGAAAAGTTATACACGTTCAAAGGTGACCCTTTTAAAATCGAATACAAATTTTTTGTTGAATCAAAGGCTCTTAGCTCAACCTTACTCTAAGTCATTCCTATGAACATTTTTCACCTCATAAGCACTTCACACATTAGGATAAAGATAAATAAACATGTATTATAATATAAATCATGGGATTTGAGTTTAGACACATAGGAACGATAGTTCAATTTCTAGCTAAAAATTACAGGGTGTTACAAAACCTACCAAGGCACATAATCATCGATGGGTAGAAAATTGTAATACCCTAACTGAAAAAGGTGGAGGTGGGAAATAAAAGGTGCACCTATTTCAATGGAATCTTAAGCCACATGACAAACGTGCCAGAGGAACTACAAATCTTAATGGGTCAAAACTATGACTGAGCATCTAAATCACCAACTGAGGTACTAAGTGTGTTGTCTCTAACTGCATGTAGTACAATACGATGAGACTGATCTTCATGAGTTGAATTAGGAATAATACCACACTAGGAAAACTCTTTAGATTAATGGCCAATCTTTCTATAGTCATAGCAAATCCCTAAAAATATTACCTAGAGAGAAAGGCGAGGTGATCCTAATTGCCTGACCAACTAATGCCGGGGGCACTCCTTGCTAGGATGACCATCCTCCCCATAGTCATAACATACCTCAATAGCTCTAGAGGCAGAGAACACATAATAATTCTATGTGAACAACCAACCCATGTTTGGGGCACTTCCTCGAATTGTGGCAAATCTCGCCACAACTAAAACAAACTCATGGAATATGCTGAGGAATTGGACCCACTAACTGAGAATGGCCACAACAACTAAATATCCAAACCAAATGCTTAGTAAGGTCTGATAAGAACTCTACCTACTGAGTCCACCATGACTAATTAGGGATCCACTTATTGTCCAAGGTATAACCTATGTAAAACTGCAATGCTGCAAGTAAAGCTAATCCCCACTACGAGGATCAACACTCCCAAATAGAATACTAATAACACTGTACTAATGAAATGGCTTCTTACCACCACCTCTATAAGTCTCAATACATGCTCTTTTTATAGCCCTCAGATGATCAAAAACTTATGTAAAAAAAGACTTATGAGCATCATCAAATACACTGGCAAAGCTAGTCCTGTAATAAATCCACACACCATCATATTCTTTAAAGGATATAACATTGGAGTATGCAATGCCCACTCAAGAAACCCAATCTGATATTATGAAATCGATAAGGAACCCTACTTTAGATAGACAAACCTAACTCTAGCCTGGGAATTGCTGAATGAACCAAACACCACCTCTGGTTGTGAGGCATCTAGAAAAATGCATGGGATCCCCAATGCTAAATCTCAAAATACTAAATTAGTGACAAACTCTACCATAGCATTGGTTGGCCCCAAATTCTTCAACTAATATTGATGATCATCAATATCTATTTCTAACCCCCTGGTTCAACATTGTGCTAAAGCTTTAAGAACATATGTCGAACTCCCTTTCGCATTTATCAATATCCTTGTATCATCTAGGTACCCAGAATTGAGTTAAAAAATATGCTAGAGTTTCATATGAATAGAGATATACTACAAAGAGTCAAGAATAAAATTTTATAAAAATTATCTATAGCCACTCATAGGATATGAACATCTCTACACCAATCTACAAGACTCTACAACAAACCAAGCTTTTATACTAAAAAAACAATAACATTGTCTTTGTTACCAATTTTTCATGATCAAATTTATCATGTCATAATGGAACCTACTATAACCCACTAGTAGGTAAGCCAATAAAAAGCCTAGAGTGATTAATAATCAACAATCCAATAGAGTGGATGAAAAACGCAAAATAAATATGATAAAAGGCTAAAATATATAAGGCGATCAAAAAATATAGTGGAATCAATACAAGAGCTTTTAATATAATAACAGTTCAAGTTCAAGTACTTAACAAATATATAGGTACAACCCATCTTTGAATACAATATACAAATTAGTGTAATTATTGAGATGAATAGTAGTAATACTCATAACATTAGGAGCTCAATCTAAATCTCCAATCCATATCTTAACTTCATGAAGCACACTCAATCAAGTAGAACTCGTACTATAATTTTCATGCAGCAGAAGTGTGATATAAGTACCAACATATGGTACTCAGTAGGGAACTATCGATAGAGCTACAAATAAAATTCAAAAAAAACTAACATGTAGAGTAGGAATATAAACTACAAGCAACTATCCATGGAACTGACATAGTAAAGCTAGGAGTGCAATAAAAATAAACTAACCTATTTCAATCCCTATGCGGGCACTAAATCACTATGTCGTATATCACTAGCTAATATACAAATGAAGAAAAGAAGAAGGATATATATAGCAGTTTACAATGCTAAAGAATACATACATAATACAAATAAACAAACAAAGTGAGGTATATATTATAATATAATAGCTATATATATATATAGAATAGATATAGATATAGATACATATATATATATAGATATACAACACTAACTTAAAGGACAGATTCTAACATCTCACGTCCTCCTAATCAAATGGGATATAGTGTTGGCATAATTAGGGGCGTATAGTTAGGTGTCTAACAATGAATACACTATCTATAATACAAAATACCATAAAAGAAAAAGGATCAAAATCATGCCTTAAATATTTGTAACAAACCATGATCAGTCTACCATGAACAAACTGTAGTAACAACCACACAGTAAACGGCTAGTCCAAAAAAATATTACCTAACTGGGCCCTATAAACAAAATGGTTCAGTCAACATAAAACATACAGGAAACACACTTATAACCTATAACTACGTAGCCCCTATCTGATAGATATACGAACCAAACAACATATTTGTGATAGGAAATATGTATGCATGAATGAATGAAAGTAAATTAATAATACCATAACTGATCCAAGTGTGATAATATACCTAGTGTATACACCTGTTTCAGCTTTATGTCTTCCAAGGGCAGGACCAATGACGACCTTTCTTCTATAGCATGAGGAATCATAGTTGAAGGAGCCCCTAGAGAATTCGTGAATATCCATACTCAATGGTTTGGTCCTGAAAGGATATCCAATAATAGTCTCCATTAATCTCTTTTGTCCAATATTAGAGAAATGTATATATATTAAATGTACGAACTCGAACTGTGGTTAAAAGACAACATGTATGTAAATCTATTGCTTATTGCTTAGGTTCAACTCCAGTACTGAATCATCATAATATATTAGAAAAGGTTGGAATCTCTAATGATCAAAGTAAATTACAATATTAAAACCATGCACTAGAATCTATCTCAGTCAAATTTCTTAAACATCATCTTTTAGTTCAATAGATATTAAGCCATCCAATATGGTAGTATATTTTTTGTTATGAAGGAATTCATTTAAAAGTGAAAATCGAGAATCAATCCATTTTTAGTAAAATAGTAGTAAACAAAGATTTTAGTTATGATCATACAACTAAGTGATCATGAATGTACCATAATCTATTCATGGCATATACATTGTCCAAACAATACAATCAGAAGCATCCAAGCATCCATAGATCAAACCACGTTCTTTAAAAGCATATAATACTTACCTAAAGTCCAATTGATATAGTAACCACTGCCTCATTCCCAAAACTATATAACTAGCATATTATGAACACTATAATCCACAAAACTATCATAACCTTTGAGTCAAGTAGTAAAATGAAACACCCTAGGTTTTGTCCATAGAAAATTCTTGAGTTTTGAACTTATGATCCTTGTAATGACTCACCATACGAGTCATATGTTGTGGTTATAGGTCTAGGTACCCTAGTCATATGTTCTTTAGTGTGTTGATTGACCAATTTATATCCTTGTATGATAGTCTCTATATGAATCATATGTTTATGTAACAAGAGGCATTAGTCTAATTTTATGTTGGTCACTGTCTAGACCTTGATGTTCTTTTTAGGATATGACTTTAGGGTACTAGTTGTATCGTATGGTGATGGATTGGGAAAGGGAGTCATATATTCGATAGAATACGGCATCCAACTTTTTTACCCAGTGATGACTTGAGGGTACCACTCGTGTGTTGTGGTGACGAGTCAAAGGGTTCGTATATTATGGATATTTCTCCTCTAAACTCCTTTTGACCCCACTACATAAAACATTTTTAGGGGCTACATTAACCTCTTATTCTTATTCAAACACTCTTAAAAATCTCTTCAAAGATATTGGTTTAATAAAAGGCTAGTGTTTCTACAAGGCAATCAATTAGGGGCTTTCAAGAGTGAATCTCTCTATATTTTATGGTATATAAGTTATTTTACTCATCCTTCAATGTTGTTAAACTAAAATCGTTTTAATAAATTGTTTTCATGGTATTACTGTGGTATTATCTTAGCTTTTGAAATATATGTTAGGGGTTTTGGTTGTTTATGGTTGGATAATATTTTTCCATGCTTTAATTATTATTTTTCATATTATAATTATGATTTGAACATGTGGTTGCATGGGAGTGGTCAATTCATACTTGGTTTTGCTTTTGGAATTTATATGCTCATAACATGTTTGTTAAAATGCCAATAATAATGATTTTGTCACATAGTTTGACTAATATTTAAACCTTTTCATTGGATAAATATTAACGGAACCTAAACTTGTATGGTTTATTTTAAATGCCTTGGAAAGTCCATAAAGGCTATGGTTTTGGTTTAATCAAAAATCTTGTGGGGTAAATGGGAATTCTCTAAGTGTTGGCTAGTGACATTGCTTGCCAGCTATAGAAGGTATGATGATACCATTCACAATGTCTTGATAATTGACTCCTTGAATAAGTGGTTTGGTTATGTGCTAGATGTTTAATTAGGCAATATTGATGGATTATGAAAGCTAACCATTAAGGTGTGAGTCTGATGGACGGACACTGGTAACTCATGTTTGCTGATATTAGGGTTGGTCTAAGTGACCACATGCTTGTAGTGCACACAAGAATTCCCTAAGTTTATACTTTTATATATATATCTTGGAGGGCAAAAGGTATATGTTAAGCCTCGACCCTGTGATATCTGCAGTTCATGTGGCTACACATACTTAGGTCGTTCAGGTGTTCACACTGGTCCCATATAGCCCATGGGTAGATTATAACAAGATAGCTACATAGCCCAGGTAAACATTTTAAATGCATGCTAAACCCAGTTTACTTTATCGACATGGTATATTTGTATCTATGTGATTGTATATGGTTATTTACTTTGGTTTTGAATTAATGAAATTATTTTATCCTTATTCATAGTACATGCTAGAATTTATTATGCTAATCATCTTTGGCTGCGTATCCCCACGTGATGCAGGACCAGGCAATACTACTCCTCCTGCTAAGTGACTTAGATTCGGTGATAGAATTATGTCAGTCTGAAGTGATGACATTCCATACTTTTAAAGACTATTTCATTGCTATGGACTTATTTTGTTTTTGTTATTTATTTGGTTTAGTTTTGGCTATGGTCAAGGGAATAGCCCAACTAAATATTCTTGATTCTGGATAGAGACTTCGGTAGATAACTATGGGCATTAGCGATTTCAGTATTAGTATCAACATTGGTATTGGTATTGGAATTTGTATTGACACCAGGTTGGATATATGATTGGATATTTAGATGGTTATGGTTATGGACATTATTTAATGTCTTTCAATTATATGTTTGAAATTCATACAACATAGAGTGCAGGGAGGTTGTGCTTGGGTATTGGGGGCAGTCTCTAGTCCCGATCGGACTTGAGAGACGTAACATGACTATTCCTTAGTTCTGGTCATATTGTAAACCTTATACTAATAGGATCCTTACCCTTACCTATGATCCATATGTTAATAACCTAAGGTAATAAGATCCTATAGTCATACCAAATATTTCATCTTAAGAGTTGATTCACCCTACTATCTCCAAACTCATATAAGAGGATATACCCATAATTTTATCCTAACATCAACATGTAATATATATCATACACTATCTTGTAAGTAAGAGTAGACCAAACCCACCTCAATAACGAACCTCACATTCTTAAATTATCCATAAACTGTATATCTTTTCTCGAAAACCTAAAATGGCTACCACACAATCAAAATACTAATCTACATATCATTAGGAGAAAATAAGACCAATATTGCTATATAATGAGTCGCATTGGGATTCGAGCAAAGAACAAGCCCATGGAGACTACAAATGGAATCCAATATTGAATCTATCATGAGATCCCTCAAAGGTCAAAGAATGTGTGTTCAAAAGTTGAGCACAAATGGTGCACAATTTGAGGCCCAAATCGTCCCCTAAGTTCTAAAGGTTTAAAGACCTAATTTCTATGAATTTGAAGTAAAATAGGATGGAAATTGATGGGAAAATAGTAGGAAATGACCAAGGATATTAGGCTAGCTTAACTTAGCTTTAATGGATGACTCCCCCTATTTCCTCTTTTCAAGATCTAAAAATAATTGGAAAATAGTTCCAAAATGAATGGGAATTTTGGGTAAGGGGGTTTAATAATCCATAAATATGACTAAAGTGGCCATTATTCTTGTTAAGTGGCTAACACTTAAGCAATACTAGTTTAATAAAACAGGTATACACCAGGGATAAGGGCATTGTAAAAGTGGTCGTCTAGCCACTAAAGCGATGTCCACTAAATAAAACCTTATCCTAATGACCAAGGCCACTAAAGAGACTCAACGTCTCTAAATCAAATTCTATAAAGTGGCCCCTTGATAGCTAAATCAGTCAAATCAGATATCAGACACCAGATTTATCTATGACCAAAATAGACTCTAACAAAACGATTGGGATTTGTTAAAAACCCTGTGCATACAAAAAAACTAACCTATCATACCAAATTTGACATTCCATACTTAATCGAACCATTATATTTTTTGTTCAAGATTATTTTGACCAAATGTGGGCACCATATCTATAGTTCTATTTTTCATAGAACCCACCCAATAGACCAAAACAAGTTGGAAATCATCCAAACCTAACTATTCCCTCTATCATAAAGTCAATGTTATGAAGTTGATGTCATACTTGGAAGTATTATCCTTGGTATTTTACTAAGAGGTTTGGTTTGAAACCAATTCATTATAGACAAAATCTCAAAAATAAAGAAATGAGTATAAAACCAAAACAAACTACCAATAATATAATCAATAGTTCTTGTATGTCATAAATGATATGTAGCCATTATTTGATGCGTTGAAATGCTAGAAGTGCACATAAATTGAGGAAATGACCTAAAGGGTTATTATAGGTAAAAAAAGGGGTGCTTGTCTTTTTTGTCTTATGTTAGAGATACTAGTCTTGCTTTATTTCCTTGTATGGATTCTATTTGTGTTATTCGTGAGTTCATGTACATGTTTTTAATGGATTTTCTTTCTATTTTTATGATTGTGATATTGTTTTTTCTATTGATATGAAGCTGAGCACCAAGCCCATCTCCATTCCCCCTAATAGGATATCCCCAACTGAGTTTATACAATTGAAGGGGCTATTGTAGAATTTGATATATAAGGGGTTCTTCACACCCAATGTATCTTCTTGGGAAGCTACTTTATTGTTCTTAAAGAAAAAGATGGCTCTATGTATGTGTATTGACTATCGATAGTTGAACAAAGTGATTGCTAAGAATAAGTTTCCTCTTCCTCATTTTGATAATTTTTTTGATCAACTTCGGGGTGCTTCTATGTTTTACAGAATTGAATTGATATCCAGCCATCACCAGCTTAAGAGTAGAGCTTTAAATGTTCCAAATAAAACTTTTTAGACTTAATACGATCATTATGAAATTTTGTCATCTCTTTTGGTTTGAACAATGCCCTAGTAACGTTCATGGAGTTGATAATATGTGTATTTCATCCATATCTTGACTCCTTTGAGACTGCATTTATAGATGACATCTTAGTTTATTCTAAGAATCAAGTTGATCATGTGAGACACTTATGGATTGTAGTTTGGAGATTGTATGATGGAAATTTATACGCTAAGTTCTCTGAGTGTGAGTTTTCATTGGATTCTGTTTGTTTCTTAGGTTATATTTTGACCAAGGATGTAATTACGGTTGATCTAGCCAAGATTGTGGTAATTCATTATCGGTCGAAGCTTAATTATCCTATTGAGATGCAGAGTTTCATCTATTTTGTGGGTTATTATTTGTTATTATACAATGTTTCTTGTCTATTACAGCTTCTTTTACCAAGTTAACTAAGAAGAAAGTTACTTTTTAGAAGTTAGATGCTTGTGAGACGAGCTTACAAAATCCCAAAGAGTTGTTAAACTTAGCATCAAACTTGAGTTTCCCAAGGAGGGCTTGGGTTTACTGTGTTTTGTTATCCTTCTAGTGTGGGTTTGGAAGAACTGTTGAGCAGAAGGGTGTAATACCCCACCTTTTTGGGATAGAATTCGAATAGTTTTTCCTACATATATCGACCCAAACTAAATGATTTCCATATAAAAATAATTATATCGATCAATTCTATAGTACGGGAACATATTTGTATATGAATCGAGATCGTAAAGATCTCCTAACTCAAAGATGAGTTGAGAACTTTTTTACCTATTGAGTTTTAGTGGATGTTTCAACTTGGGTAAACTTTCAACAACTGTTTATCATTGAATATAAAGATTTAGGTAAACTACTAAATATCAAGTGAAAGACCTTTGAGTCTTCTTTCTAACAAATCTGATTTTACCTTTATTAAATATCGGAGTATAAATTAATGCTCATTTTACCTTGGAGTGTGTCTGAGAGAAGGTGACGACTTGACTTAACAAACTGTCAACAAAGTGACGAGTTGTAAACTTTGTCATCACCCTTAACCAGCAAAAACCCTAAATCATTAGAGAAGGTGATGACTAAGTTGACAAGAAGTCATCAAGCCGACAAGTTTTCAACTAAGTCATCAACCATAACCAAGAAGTGTCCAAGTCCAGCTAGAGGTTCACGACTAAGTTGATAAGTTATTAACTAGTTGACAAATTGTCAACTCAAAATTCCCATATTTTTTATTCAGTTTTTTAAGGGTATTTTGGTTTTTTCTTGCCACAAACCCTACCCCCCAACTTAAATCACCCTATAAATGATATTTTCATATCATTAGTCAATTCTCAAGGTTTATTCTCCTCTCTAATCTCAAGAGAAAAGAAATTATGGTTTCTTCATAAATTTCAAATTCCAAGGATCCAAATTCATATTCTCCTTGAAGAAATCAAAAAATTCTAGTATGTAGGATATCATCAATGGGTTCCTTTCACCCATTGAGTTCCAAAGTTTCCCATAAATTCCTTTTTTATTTAGGGTTATCATGAAAAGTGTAAATTCCATGATCTCTCCATGTAATTGTTGATTCTAAGCATGAAATAGTATTTCCTCATAACTTTAAGTTTTCTTCCATAATCTAACTATGATAAGTTGATATATTGATGAAATTGTTGGATTCTTGAGTTTAAGTGATGTAATTTCCTATCATGTCATTACATTAAAACCATTATATTTAATTATTTTTTTCCATGTTGGTGGGTTATAAACAGTCGTTACTAAGATGATCATATATATTATAGTTTTCAATGTTTCAAGTTTTATATATATACCATGTTTACACCATGAAGTTTATAGCATTGTCAAGATGAGCATTACAAATATTGAATCATGTTAAGAAATTATCTTTACCAACATCAGTTGATTTAGGAGTATAACTTAGCACTGAGCGAATTGAGTGATGAAGGCTTACCTGCCAATTTAGGGTGAGACCTTTAGTAGCAGTTCCTAAGTTATAGAATTAAATAGCTAGCATAGGTTATTAGATATCTTCCTACCATTATAGGGTTTGTACTCTCTAAGAGGAACCTATCATTTTAGGGTGACACCCTAGTCCTTCAGGATATCATTTTAGTAGATCTATAAAGCAAGTGTTAGTCCCTATGGCAAGGTACTGACAACCTTCCAACTGGGGTTACTAGTTGGACCTCAATTAGATCAGATTGGGGCACGTCAGTTAAATGTTAGCTGATAATGTTTTAGTCCAGTATTCAGATTATATTAGTTTAGGTTTGTATAACCAAGTGTCCATATATTAGTTATTCAAATTATTTCTATACATGCTTATGCTTGGTCCTGTATTCCTTTTACATGTTCACGCATTCATGCTCAGTATTCATACATGATCCTTAGTACAGTTTTATAACTTATTTAGCTTTAACTTGAGATTTACATATGGTATTTATGCTTCTACCATTTCTAGTTTACAGAAATAATTTAGCTCATGAACTAGAAATTTCCAAATTCCTTAGAAGTTTTTACCTGTAGACATATTTTATATGCATATTTCAATAAATAGTTTATGTCATTTTTTTAAAGCAATGTTTTATGTATTTTCATGATTAGTACATGTCTCACATCTCAATATATTCCACAGTACTAACCATGAATATGTGCCTGTGGTGACATTACTTTATGATGTAGGTACTAGTTGTAATCCACAACACCATGATCAGTCAAAACACAACTTCTAGCTAGTATGTAATGAGTTCTCTAGATTTGAGGGCTCGAGTCAACTCTAGTTCTAGTATTATATGTTGTTTATTCCTATTGATTATGGATAGATGGGGGTCATGTCTCGACTACCTATTGTAAGTATGAGTAGAGATTTCATAGACAATCATTCAGAGTTGATGTATTTGGTTTCAACTTCTTTCTTGTATAATCTACTAATGTAAATATTTTTAAAAACTTCTTATTGAAAAAATTCAGTCAATGGCATCTTTTTTGCTTACTGCTTTTGGTTTTATCTATTTATTCAATTTCTCATGAATCATGCCAATATCATGAGTTAGCTTAGGATCACTTGTAGTTCTAAGATTCGTGTAATGTTCAGGGGGTAGTTTCGGGGATGGTACAAACTTGGTATCTGAGCATAAAGTTTAAGTATCATAGGTTCCTATGAAGCCATGTCTAGTAGAGTCTTGTGTAATGATACAGGGATGTACTTTTCTTCAAGAGGCTATTGGGCATTTATGAAATATTTCCATTCTTTCATACTCTAGATCATGAATTAATGTGGTTCTCTCAGAAACTTCTACCAATTCATGTGTTAATCCAAAAGGGCTTGAGAGGAGCCCACTAGTGTGTTTAAAGTACTTTAATTCAAAAGCTTATGTCCACATCCTTAGGTGTTATTTGTTATGGTGACGTAGAATATGCTTAAAGTAGGGAAGGAGTTCTTGATGATATTCCATTTCGTTAGAAAATTATGGCTTATTAATGAAAGTATTATGTTGTTAGGGCTATTAATGTGGGTTTTCCTTGTGGCTGTGAAAGAGAAATTGGTTAATGCGTGTAGGTCTAGGAGTAAAATTTATATATATAGACTGAGAAGTAGTAGCGATGTCTGGAAGGAGGATGTGCTAATAGATTATAAGAAGATAGACCATAATTTTGTGATAAATTATTTTATTATAAGGTTCTAGTGGACTAGTGCTTGTTGATTTTTGGCCTAGCAAGAATATTGTGTGAGGTTGTGGTTGATCATGTCTAGTACTAGAATTTAATCTTGAAAAGTGAATGATCATCATGGTGGAATTAATGATTACTTGGGATAGCGATGTTAGCTGTATGACATGTGAGCCAGTAGGCTTTAAATAATATATGCAAGAGCTTAAGTCCATATATTTCACAATAAGTATAATGGTGTAGGTATGATTTAGAGGTGCACCCAAGGTTATATAGGGCTAGCTCTGAAAAAGGGGTAGATTTTGTGTTTAGACAGACGGTATGTTAGTGGAGAAGAGCATAAGTATATGATAAAGGTTATCGAATCTACAGAAAGTTAAGGATGGCATATATAAAGGGAGTGTCCAAGAATAAACATATATTATCCAGATATAGTATATTCAAGTGAGTTAGAACATTTATCTGTAGGCTATTAGAGTAAAGAAATTATGTCTTAGACTTAAGGATATTGAATAGACTTAAGGGGGAGATGATAGGGTGAAGAACAAAATTAAGGTTTGAGAATTAGATTGCAATGCATGTTAGTAACAGCAATGATGATATAATGACCCATTCTGGCTCTAGTCTATTCCTTTAATTTGATTTTAGTCAATATCTATGTCTTGCATGATAGATTTATGCCTATAACCATATCTTATACACTTCATGCATATTCATGTTCATTCTCAACTCTGAGTAAAATAAGTAAAAACTTCTCTCTATGATCGGAGTCAACCCACATGAATCTATGAGTTCCAGTCTTATGTTAAGCAACTTATAATGAGTATGAACTCATGGTTTAAAGTATGATCAGTTATCTAAACTCATGATAAACCCTTAATAACCAATGAAATTTGTTTTATGTCATGTATGTCCTCAGTTTAGATCTCGTTAATGAATTCATTCCTCTGATACTTTATTCCTCAGGCCTCATTTAATTGTCAAAGTTATTTATAATATTATTTTGTGCTTTAAGTCTGCATGTTCTATCCTATTAGTGACCTCTTCTTATTTTAAAATAGGAGTGACGAACGAATGAGAAATAGTTTAGACGAGAGAGTAGATGACCCTTATTAGGGAAGATTGTTGTATGCTCATTTTATCTAATGTTATAAGTGTGAAATAAAGGTGATGCAAATCTTTGGTATACCATAGTCAGTTGACAATTCTAGGTTTGTATTATGGTGGATAATGCATGAAAGTTGTTATTGATAAAGATATCAGAGAATATAGAAAACTTTCTCGGTGGGTTGGTTGGTTAGACTTTCATATATGGTTATAATGATAGGCTTAAATGTCATGTTGGTGGATAAGTTAATGAATGCATTATGCCCTAGTGAAATCCTAATTAGAGCTTAGATTTAAATGTTGAAGTGGTGGGGAGTGTTATTCTTGAGATGAGAGCACTAATAAGACGTAGTAAATTGAATCCTGTGGTTTTCACTAGTATTATCATATTATATGTAGCACCTTGTGATTTAGAGTTACGTCTGAATATGGTAAGAGTATGTAGTTCAATTCAGACTTTGTTTGGGATAGTCACATTTACCCATGTGAAGGTTATAAGTTGCATCAAATGAACTGTGATACTTAAGAGGGAGAGTATAGTCGAGGAAAGTATTTGAGAAGTGAGGCTAAGCTTTAAAGCTAACCATTGTATTTCCTAAGACATAGTAATCCTATTCTAGCTTCCCTTTTATATGCCAATGTTCCACTAGTTGTACCCATGTTGCAATTCCTAATTGAAATTTCATACTCAGATCTTGTCCAAAATTCATTACGTCAATTTAAATTTGAAGTTATTATAAGGAGAGTTTGAGGAAACTCATATTCCATTCATAAAAACCCTTAGAGACTTTATCACATCAGTTATCATTTTATAGTTCTATAAGTACGATTATGTCATGAATGTTTCAAGTGAGTTCTAAACACTTAGCATAATTGTCTTCTTATAGTCTGTCATGTCATCTCAGAAATCAGTTTCATGATTGATTTTTTATCATTTCATCTCAATTATGTCCTTTATTAGCAGACCTGTCATGTCAATATCATTCCATACATTCCTATATATGTGTACATATTCCATATATATCAGCTGAGTCATTATCTTGTTAAGAGGGGGTTTCAGTTATGAGACATAATCAATTTTATAAATTCATTTCAAAGATAGTAATTGTAGTATTTTTGTCCAAATATATACATTTATTCAAGGACGAATGATCCTAAGGGTGAGATATTGTATTACCCCACATTTTCAGGATAGAATTCCCTACGTATATGGAATCGAACTAAATAATTTCCATGTAAAAATAAGTGTTTCGATCAATTATATAGTGTGGAAATATCTGTGCATATGAATCAAGATCATGAAGGCCTCCTAACTCAAATATTAGTTGAGAACTTTTCTACCGATTAAGTTCTACTAGATATTTAAACATAGGTCAAATTCCAGCGTCAATTACTCCTAGAAATTAATGTGCCATTTAACCTACTATATATCAAATGAAAGGCCTTCGAGCCTTCTCTCCAACGCATCTAATCTCACCTTAATCTGATAAAAAAGTAGAATGTTGTGCTTATTTTTTCTCAGAGAAACTGTCTGAGAGAACTTGACAACTTGAGTTGACAAGTTGTCAAGTAAGTGAAGAGCTCTCAATTTAGTCGTCAACCTTATCCAGAAAACACCTTAAATCATTAGATAAGGTGTGACTGAGTTGAAAAGCCGTAAACTAGTTTACAAGTTGTCAACTAAGTCGTCAACCTTAACCAGGAAGTGTCCATTCCAGTTAGAGGTTGACGACTAAGTTGATAAGTTATCAACTAAATGACAAGCTGTCAACTAAAAATTCCAACAATTTTTTTTCTGTGTCTTTAGGGGTATTTTGGTCTTTTTCTTACCTCAAACCCTACCCCCATGACTTTAATCACCTTATAAATGATATTTTCATATCATTAGTCAGTTTTCAACATTTGTTCTCCTCACCACTCTTAAGAGAAAAGAGATTTGGTTTTCTTGCTAAAGTTGAACTTCAAAGGATCCAAATTCATGTTCTCCTTCAAGAAATCAAGAAATTAAAAAATGAAGTTATGTGAGATATTCATCAATAGGTTCCTTTCACCCATTGAGTCCCAAAGTTTCCCAAATTTAATTCCCTTTTAAATTTAGGGTTTTCATAGAAAGTGTAAATTCCATGTCTCTCCTTGTAATTCTTGATTCAAACCATCAAATAGTATTTTCTCATAACATGAAGTATTCATCCGTACTCTAACAATGATAAGGTTTTATATTGATGAAATTGTTTGATTCTTGAGTTTAAGTAATGAAATTTCCTATCATGTCATTATATTGAAAACATTATATTTAATTATATTATTTTCCATGCTAATGGGTTATGATCACCTTATACTTAGATGATTATCCATGCTATAGTTTTATTGATTTCAAGTTATATATATACCATGTTTATACCATGAAGTTTATAGCATTGTCATGATGACCATTACCAAAATTGAATCATGTGAAGTAATTATGTTTACTAGCGTCAATTTAGTTTAGAGTGTAACTTAGCACCGAGAAAATTTAGGGATCAAGGCATACCTGCAAGTTTAGGGTGAAACCTTTTGTAGCAGTTCCTAAGTTCCAGAACTATGTAGCCAGCGCAGGTTATGAGAGATCTTCCTACCAGTATAGGGATGATACTATCTTAGGGGCACCTACCAGTTTAGGGTGACACTTTAGTCCTTTGAGTCATCAATTTAGTGGATCTATATAGCCAGTTTTGGTACCCAAGGCAAGATTTTGACACTTTTTCAACTGGGTTACAGGTTGGATCTCGATTATCTTAGGTTGGAGCATGTGGGTTAAATGCTAGCCCCCACAGTTTTATGCCAGTATTCAGATTATATCATTTCAGGTTTGCATAACCAGGTGGCCATATTTTAGTAATTCAGATTATTTCAGCATATGTTTATATTTGGACTTTCATGCATTTTACATGTTTATGCATTCATGCTCAATATTCATACATGATCCTCTATAGAGTTTTACAGCCTATTAAGCTTTATCTTGAGATTTACGTATTGTATTCATGTTTCTACTGCTACCCAATTTATAGAAATGTTTTAGTTCTTGATCTAGAAATTTCATTAATCATTATAAGGTTTTACGCATTACCTGTTTTATATTAATATTTCAACAAATGGTTTATGTCTACCATTTTAAAGAAATGTTGCAAGTATTTTCATGATTAGTGCTTGTCTCACATACTCAATACATTCCAAAGTACTGACCGCATATATGTGGCTAGGACTACATTGCTTCATGATATTGATACTAGTTATATCTCACAATACCATGATTACACAGAACATAGCTTCCAGCCAATAGGTGAAGAGTTGATTCAAGGACTTAAGTCAACTCTAGTTTCAAATTATGCTTAATTCTGTCCTATTAATTAGGGATGGCTGGGGATCATGTTTAGCCTACCTGTAGTCTATATTAGAATAGGCTTCATAGACATTCAGTCATAGTTGATGTATTCGATTTTAACTTTCCTTTTTTGTATAATCCATTGATGTAAATGTTTTAAATAACTTCGTATTGAACAAAATCGGTTAATGATATATTTTTTGCTTATTGCTTTCAGTTTAATGTATTTATTAAATTGTTCAAGAATCATCCAGTATTATAGGTTAGCTTAGGATAACCGGTGGTTCTAAGTACCATGTGACTTCCAAGGGATAGTCTCGAGGCGTTACAAAGGGTGTCATTACATAATTGCATGCCTGGCCATGATGGTCAATCTCAATCTCACCAAATAATGGCGCCACGACCTGAACTAGGGCCTTATCATAATGGGAATCTCAGGCCCAATAAGGACCAGATATTACCTCGCTACCCAATATAATCAACAAATGCATACCCTTAGCAAGTTAAATTTTAAACATATAATAAAGATAAGGTGATTAACAACACAAGGTGTAATGACCTGAGACTACTCCCTAGTCGTCACACGGTGCTTAAGACCATAAGTGATCCAAAGCTAACCCTTCTACTATCATAACTCAGGAGCAACTAAAATATATACATAAGTCTGAAAGAATAATGCGTAAGATAAGTCTTTTCTGAATATGATCAATACAAAAATATATTGAAATAATAATAACTCTAATAATATAAAACAAGACTAGAATCAAATACATCGACTTTAATGATTATCTATGAAGCCTCTAATATACTGACTATAGTTAGCTGGGATGCGACTCCAACTATCACTAATCAAAACATATGAGTAAGAAAGTAAAGTACATGAATAATATTTAACTGAAGTCCTCAAAACTTAGTGGAAAGGTTCTTCTCAAAGTACAAGTGGCTTACTATGAGATGTGAGGCTATGTTATGAGTCATAGGTTCAAATCATAATATGTCCAGGGTTTAATTTTTTTTGGGTGTTCTTTTGCACACTACTAGACCTTACGAGTCATAAGATCACATTATGTGTCGGTTAGTTGAGTGGTAAGGTGGGCAGTGTATGGGGTCCTAGTCACTGTCCTGGTTATGACTCAAGGTCATAGTCATAAGGTATGGGTATAAGTCAAGGGGTTGACTCTTAACCAAAGATTTTTTTTCAGATATTAAGTTGAGGGCATTCTGGACATTTCTCCTCTTGACCTACTTAAAACCCAAATATTATAACTTATTTAGGTCATCATTAGCTATCAAAAACACATTAAATAGCCTCTCAAAACACTCCCAAATCGTCAAGGTCAAAAAAACTTAGGGATTTCATTAAGCTAATAAATTGGGGTTGTAAGGGTGATTTCTCTCTGTGCTTCTTAGTGATTAAGGCATGCTACTCATTCCTCATTGTTAATTTTGCAAAAGCATGTGATTTAAAGCATTGTTCATAAGGTTATTGTTTTGGTTTTGAAAACAAAGGTAGGGGGTTTTAAATATTACGAATAGAATATTGTTCCTCATGGTTTATATATATGATTTTCACACTTCTTATATGGTTTTGAGCTTATCGGTGCATAGGTATGGTGAATGAACTAAGAAATTATGATTTACCCCAAATTGTGGCTTAGAAGTGATTATCACCCCGGCCCCATCATGTGAAATTAGTTTTAATTATGAGAACTGTGGGAATTCGTAAAATTTAAGTAGTTTTGAACTATTGCATAACATAAAGAAGTATTTGAAATAAAATGATATGATTTATTGAACAAAGGGAGTCGGTGTTCCCCAAGGTGTATTAATGAACAAAAGGAGTATTTCTCCCCAAATTAATGGAAATTGTTTTGACATAATGTGTTACCTTGCAAATGAAGTTGGTATGATGATACAAACAACGTATGCCTAAAAGTGTAACGTGGTTCTTGTAATGGGAGTGTGTGATAATTGTTTTAATTGAACTTTATTAAGGGTTGTGTAGTTGTATTGTGAATGTGGAGGTCTGAGTGACCAATACTAGAAATTGCATTTGCCGACATGAGGATCAAATTTACCAGGGAGGTTCAAGTCCCCCTTATTATTATTATTTCATAATTAGGGAGGTTCGAATCCCCCATAAATCATTATATGATCGGGTGCTTAAGTCACCTTGGTATATGTTGGAGGGTTAGAGTCCCCTATGTGTATATATATGATATTATTCTCTGGTTTATGTAATTGTATGCATTAGGGCCGTACCAAAGGGTGAGAGTTTGGGCCCATATAGCCTGTGGGTACTATTATATAACTGTTGAGCTATACAATCTAGGCTAAAGTTTTGAAAAAACATGTTAAGATTTATTCCCTATCCCAGCATATGACATATATTTACATATATACATTTATGCATTTGATTATGTGGGCTGGTTTTGAATGATTTTAAATTGTTGATCATAACATTATGTTATCCTTATCCTTTTTTTATGTGCTAGCATTCACCTCGGTAAACATCTTAGGATACAGTATCCTCACACAATACAGGAACTGGACATACTTCTACTCCTCCTGCTAAGTGACTTAGATTCGAGATCAACTAGCGAGTCAGATTGAAGTGGTGAGCTTTCATACTCTGGAAGACCCCATTTCATGTTTATGGTTTTCTTTATTTTTTGACTATTCCTTAGGATTTAGTATTTGGCTATGGTCAGTGGCATATCCTGACTGGATGTTTCTTGGTTTTGATTAGAGATATTGTTAGACTACTATGGGCACGGGCATTGTCGGTATTGGTATTAACATTGATATTTGTATTGGCATTAATACAGGTATCGGTTGGTTTTGGTTATAAACTCATTCTAATGTTTCTAAATTGATATCATCTTATCTCTTTTAATGCTTGAAATTCTGCCGACCTTAGGGTGTGGTGTGTTTGGTTTGGATAGGTAAAGGGGTTATATCTGGTCCACGTGCAACTTGAGATACCCGTCACGGCCAGGCCCTGATTCATGCTGTGACATTATACTCCCAAGTTCCATTTAAAATCCAAAATCTTGGCCACCAAGCTTAATCCAAACCATTTTTATTATCCATTTATCCTTTAATGCAATGCAATATTCCAAAGGTAAGTTAAATAATGTAAATTACATATTCATGTAATACCCCATACTTCTACCTAGCTTAAGATCATCCCAAAAATATTAATGACTTGCTTTGAAGATAAATACATTTTTGTACATGTGGAATTTTTAAGATTTTGATTTTTTGTGGTATGGGAAATTTATGATCTTTACATCGATACCAAATTCTCCTAAATCTGATAACCGGGTAAGAAGTTATGACGATTTAAAGTTTCAGCCATTAAACACCGTCATTTAGGCCAGTGGCGTGTCGTGCAGTATGTCAAAATAGCAATTTTTGATTTCTATATTGCTCCATGATAGTGGAGCATCGTACCAAAGATTCTGTTCACAATTGTCTAAATCCAGTAAGGTAACGTGATCCTAGCGCATTGTGCCATAGATAAAATTTGTATCCAGTGATGATCTACGATTCCACTACGTCACACCATCTGCCCAGTTCCCAGTTAGCAATTTCCAGTGACACGATGCGGTGGCGTCGCGTCGCACCAACTTGCCAATTTAGGAAATTTTGATGAAAAATAAATATTTCGTCCAGAGATAAATTGGTATTTTCGCAAGGTTTTAACACATCCAGGTGCGGGATTTAATCCTTAAAAATATTTCAAATCATTATTTACTCACTTTTTCCCAAAATCAAGAGTACTTTCTCCCAAGAAACAAAACCCTAGCTTTCAAGAAATCAAAGCCAATTCCAAGAATTTCTCCAAGAACCGTTAAGAAATTACGTTCAAAGGTATGTCTAGTGTTGATTCATGGGTCCCTTCCACCCATGAAGCTCAAGAATCTCATTTCAAAATATAAAGATTTTGTATTTATGAATGTTCATGATTTATTTGAATTGAAATTCATGTTCATGTTGTTGTTGGGTTTTGATTCATGTTTTATATTACATGTTTCAATAATTGATCCTAGTATGTGATGTTTTGCATAATATTCCTAATAAACCCATCAAATTGCAAATTGATTGATGCAACCATGATAATTAGATGAATTAATGATGGTATAACCAAAATATGCCCCCCCCCCCCCCATGTATTTTATAAAATGCCTATGTGAAGAAAAAAATATTATTATAGCATGATAATGTGAAATCCCCATTCATTTACAAGTTAATGCATGTAAAGTGTTTGATGAAATGTCTTAGTCAATGAATTATGGGTGTATATATATAGTCGTTTTGTGCTTTCCAACTTGTGCCATGATTTACTTCTATGCCATCGAGTCCTGGGGTATTTATACCCGATAATTTAGCTGTGTGCCTAGAGCCAGTGTCAGTTTCATGATAATCTCAGTTGCACCATGATCAGAAGAATTCAGTCAGTTGCATGATTCAGGAAAACTCAGTAATCTCATGAGCTCAGTTAGTTAACAGAATTCAGTAATAATCTATCAGTCCATAGAACTCAGTCAGTTAACAGTATTTAGTAATAATCCATCAGTCCATGAAACTTAGTGAACTCAGTCCAGTTCATCCCAGTATAATCAGTTCAGTGTCTATTCAATTGGGAGTAGTATTTAGCACTGAGCGAACCCAAGGATGAGGGCATACAGTAACGGTAGAGGGTGTGAACCTTAGAAACAATCCTTGTATTCCAAAACTATGTAACCAGCATAGGCTGAGACATCAATCCTTATAGTTGAGGGTTGATGAGGTGGATTAACACTGCTATATAAGGGTTCCACCATTCTCCGTTGGGGACACTACTAGATGAGGGTCACTCACAGCTTGTCTTTACAAGTGGCGCAGTATTGACACCCTTACAAGTAGGGTTATAGATTTGACCCCAACTCAGCTATAACATCTTATTAGGAGCATGTCGGTTAGATGCCTACCTCCCACTGTCTCAGTCTCATTCTCAGTAATAGAACTTAGATAGCTCTACAGATTTTAAAACTGTCAGATACATTCTCTCATCTTAGTACGAAACTCAGCTAGTTCCATCATAACCATGACTGTCAACAATAGTCACCCAGTATCAGTTATATCAGTTATTAGTAATCAATGTTATCAGTATATTCAGTATACAGAATCCCTATGTTTTAGCTGCAGTTATGTTTTCATGCATGTATCCTCATGCAGCCATGTTCATGTTCATGTTATCAGTCAGAATAGTTGATGTATATGAACCCCATGCATTCATCCTACCTCACTTGCATACCAGTAGATTCTCACGTACTGACACATACTTTTCTTTTATGCTATGGTGTTTTATACCATAGGTTCAGATGCTTAGGTTCCCGATCATACCTAGTCGACCAGGTTTCAGTATTTCAGTACCTAATTTACTACAATAGTTGGAGGTAGTTGGGGACATATCCCATCAACTCCTTATTCAGACAGTTTAAAGGTTGTCACACTAGATATTCAGACTTCAGTATTTTCAGTTATTTTAGTTGTTTTGGTATTGTTATACCACATTCAGTATTATTATTAGTCTTCATGTTTGAACCTTATGGCCTTTCATCCTTTATTCTGCATTTATACAGTATGTTATGCAGTGTTTAGTTACAGATATCAGTCATGGGTTAGCTTGTGGTCTTTCGGGGTTATGAGCACCGTGTAGTGCTCCAGGTACAAGATTTAGCATGTTACAAACTTGGTATCAGAGCTAGTTTCAACAGTGTCCGAGGAAGTCTAAAAGCCATACCTAGTAGAGTCTTGTGCATGGGTGTGTTGCGCGCCACATTTATGTATAAGAGGCTATAAGATGTTTTAGGAACAGTTTCCCTTCTTTCAGTAACCATGTTGTGCCAGTGAGCATGGGCTCAAAATTTAACTCTTAGTCTAATCTGTTTTTCTCTTTTCATTTACAGAACATGCCTCCCAAAAGAAGAAATGAAAATCAGTCAGCCCCTTAGCCCATCCAAGCAGATCTCTTGGACAAATATGTCTCTCATACAGTGTTTAGAGATGTATTCACTACTCTTGCTAATTCAGTTGCTTCTTAGAATAAATGTACAACTACCATTCTAGCCTATCCAGTGGCCAACACTATTGCCGCTAGGATTCGAGACTTCACCAGGATGAATCATCTATCATTTTTTAGGTCTAAGACAGACGAGGACCCTCAGGAATTTTTTTCAAACTGTGAAAAGTAGAGAGGGTTAGAGATGCAAGGCCTATTGAGTGGGAGGAGTTTGCCACTGCCTTCTTATATAGATTCTTTCCCCTAGAGCTAAGAGAAGCTAAGGTATTAGAATTTATCAACCTCAAGCAGGGAAACATGTCGGTGAAAGAGTATTCTCTTAAGTTTACTCAACTAGCTAGATACTATCCTCATGTGGTGGCACATAGTAGAGCTAAGATGAGCAAGTTTTTTTCTAGGGTGAATGATAGTGTGGTAAATAGTGCAGGACTACTATGTTGATTAGTGAGATGGACATAGCCATACTTATGATCCATGCTCAACAGATAGAAGATCAGAAGATTAAGGATAGGGAAAAGCAGAATAAGAGAGCTAGAACAGGTAGCTTCAGTTTTAATCAGCCTAAGTCGGAGGGTGGTAATTGTTCTTAGTTCCGCCCAAAGCCATCCATTCCAGCTCCTTCCTCAGCTAGTGCTCCAGTTCCTAAGTTTAGGGAGGGTAACAAAGATAGGGCGTCGGGCTCTAAATCACAGGGTAGTGTTAGCAATGCCTAAACCAATCCTTTTTGTCATACTTGTGGTAAGAAACATAAGGGTATTTGCAGAGATGGTCGTGATGTGTGTTTTGGATGTGGTAAGATAGGACACAGAGTCAGAGATTGTCCCCAGTTAGGTTTTTAGGGTCATCATAACCATTTCTCATCTCAGTTCAGTCACCCACATCAGCAAGGTGCCACTTCCAATGCAACTAATGAGCAACACCCAAATAAATTATATACTCTTCAGTCCCAACAAGATTAGGAAAATTCTCCTGATATGGTCACTGATATGTTATAGATCTTTCAAGTACATGTTTATGCTTTGCTAGATCCAAAAGTTTTTTTGTCTTTTATTACTTCTTATATAGCAGTTGGTTTGGAAGTTAGTCCCAAAATTCTAGCAGAGCCTTTCTCAGTATCTATCCCAATGGGTAAAACCATCATAGCCCGGAGGGTATACAGGAACTTCCCAGTTTTGATATTTTAGAAAGTCACCTCAGTAGACTTAGTCAAATTAGAGATGACTGATTTGATATCATTCTCAGCATGGAGTGGCTTTATTCTTGAACTGCCACAGCCGACTGCTGAAACCAAATAGTCCAGTTTTAATTCCAAATAAACTTGTCCTAGAGTAGAAGGGTAGTACTTCAGTTTTCAGAGGTCAGCTTATTTCGTACCTTTGGGCACGATATCTAAGGAATGCGTCTATCATCTCATTTGAGTTAAGGACACTGGTTCCCAAACTCCCAATCTTTAATTAGTCCCAGTAGTGAACGAATATTTATATATCTTTCCTGAAGATCTTCTAGGAATTCCATTCGAAAGGGAAATAGAGTTCGACATTGATCTTCTTCTAGATACTTAGCCTATATCTATTCCGCCGTAAAGAATGGCACTACCAAAACTCAGAGAATTGAAAAAATAGTTAAAGGATCTCCTAGATAAGGGATTTATTAGACCTAGTGTGTCCTTATAGGGTGCACCAGTCTTATTCGTGCAAAAGAAAAATAGTTCTCTCAGAATGTGTATAGATTACCATTAGCTTAATAAAGTAACAGTCAAGAACAAGTATCGACTCCCCAAAATCGATGACTTGTTTGACCAACTTTAGGGTGCCAGCTATTTCTCTAAGATAGACCTCAGATCAGGCTATCATTAGCTTAGAATCAGGAAATGTGACGTTCTGAAAACAGCTTTCCAAAATCAGTATAGTCATTTCAAATTCCTACTCATATTTTTTCGTCTTACCAATGCCCCTGTAGCTTTCATGGAGTAGATAAACCATGTGTTCAAGTAGTACTTAGACATGTTTCATAGATGATATTCTTATCAATTCCCTCAGTTAATGTGATCACGCAAACCATCTAGAAATCCTACTTCATACTCTTAGAGATCATAAACTATTCCCTAAACTCAGTAAGTGCAAATTTTGGCTAAGGTTAGTAGCATTCCTTGGTCATATCGTTGTCGGTGATGGCATTAGAGTAGATCCTTAAAACACCAAAGCATTGAGAAACTGGCCCAGACTTGTCTCTGCATCAGATATCAAGAGTTTCTTAGGTTTGGCCATCTATTCCAGATGGTTTGTTAAGGCATTTTCTTCTATTGGATCCCTTATGTACATATTGACTCAGAAGAAAGTCAAGTTTCAGTGGTCAAACCCTTGCAAGAAGAGTTTTCAGGAGTTGAAGACTCGACTCACTTCAGCTCCAGTTTTGGCTCTTCCAGATAGTTCAGATGGGTTCATAGTGTATTGTGATGCATCTAGAGTAGGTTTGGGTTATGTCATCATGCATCATGGTAAGGTCATAGCCTACGCCTCCAGACAGCTTAAACCCCATGAGAAGAATTATCCTACTCATGATCTTGAGTTAGCAGCCATAGTATTTGCCTTAAAGATTTGGAGGCATTATCTATACAGAGTTTATGCGGATATGTTCATAGATCATAAGAGACTTCAGTATGTATTTTCTTAAAAAGATCTTAATTTTTGCTAGACAAGGTGGTTAGAGCTCTTGAAATATTATGACATGAGTGTCCTTTATCATTGGGGCAAAGCCAATGTAGTGGCCGATGCTATCAGTAGACTGTCCATGGGTAGTGTTTTTCATGTTAAGGACAGAAGAAGAAGCTAGCTCAGGAAGTCCATCAGCTTACCAGACTAGGTGTTCACTTAGTCGGTACAGAAGAGGGTGATATATGGGTTCAGAGTAGTTCAGAATCATCTCTGGTTTTTGAGGTGAAAGAAAAGTAAGATAAAGATCCCAGTCTAGTCAAGTTAAAAGTGTCAGTCAAGGATCAGAAGGTTAAGGTTTTCTTCCAAGGGGGAGATGGTGTATTGTGTTGTTAGGACCGTCTGTGTGTTCCAGGTATAGATGACTTGAGGCAATGAATTCTTGCAGAAGTGCATGGTCCACGCTACTCTATTCATCCTGGGGCAACAAATATCTACCGTGACATGCAGAAGATCTATTGGTAGAGTGGGATGAAGAGAGATATAGCAGAGTTTGTGGCTAAGTGCTTTACATATCATCAGGTTAAGATAGAGCATCAGAAGCCTAGTGGTTCTATACAAGAGTTCAATATTCCTACTTGGAAATGGGAAGAAGTAAACATGGACTTTGTGATGAGTTTGCCTAGTACTTGTCATCATCATTATTCATTTTGGGTCACTGTAGACAGAATGACCAAATCAGCTCATTTTCTTCCAGTTCATACCTCCTATTCAGACGAGGATTATGCCAAACTCTATGTCAGGGAGTTGTCTAGATTACACGGTGTTCCGTTGTCCACTATTTCAGATAGAGGTACTCAGTTCACCACTTATTTCTGGAAAGCATTCCAAAAGGGTCTTGGTACCTAAGTCCACCTCAGTACAACCTTCCATCCTCAGATAGATAGTCAAGCATAAAGGATTATTTAAACCTTGGAAGATATGCTAAGGGCGTGTGCAATTGATTTTAATGGTAGTTGGGATGACAAGTTGTCTTTTATTGAGTTTGCATACAATAACAGTTGTCATTCCAGTATTCAGATAGCTCCATTCGAAGATCTCTACAGTAGGAGATACAGATCTCCGATCAGTTAGTTCAAAGTTGGTAAGGCCACTGTAGTAGGGCCTGACTTAGTATTTGATACCTTAGACAAAGTTCAGTTGATCAGAGAAAGGCTCAAGACAAGTCATAGCCAACAATAATCGTGCAAAGATATACGCAGAAAGGATATCGAGTTCGAGATTGGTGATCATGTATACTTGAAAATCTCTCCTATGAAAGGAGTGAAGAGATTTGGCAATAAGGGAAAGCTCAGTCCCTGATATGTCAGTCCTTTCAAAATTCTTGGTCACTTCAGCAAAGTAGTTTATGAGCTTGAATTGCCTTTAGATCTAGCCACAGTTCATCTAGTCTTTCGTGACTCTTTGCTCAAGAAGTGCATAGGTTACCCAGTAGTTGTAGTCCCTATTCAAAGCATAGATATTCAAAACAACCTCTCTGTCGAAGAGATTTTGGTCAAAATCCTTGACTATGAAACCCGCAGACTGAGGAACAAAGAAGTCCCTCTAGTCAAAGTTCTTTGGTATAATCATTCCATTGAGGGAGCTACTCCAGAAGCAGAAGAACACATGCGGATCAAGTATCCTTACCTCTTTTCCGCAAACTCAAACTCAGCCTAAGGTAATAGCTTTCCTTAAAGATTATTCAGTTTCATATTCAAACTCAGTTACAAACCAATTCCATTCTCAGATTCTCATTTTTAAACTTGGTATCCATTTACCATTTCATATTCAATCATATGCTCATGCATTCTCCTTGTGAGAAACTCCGTTATCAAAAATCTCAGTCATGTATTCACGCATCAGATATGCGTGATAATCTTATCAGTACTCTAAGTCATGCATTTATGTATTATCTCAGTCATAAAATCATGCATCAGATATGCAATCTCTATATGAATCTCAGTAATGTCAGTCATGTAATCATATTTCAGTTGTTCATGTTTAGTATGTACTTCAGCTTATCATTTCTCCCATCTCAATCAGTCTCATTTGAGGACTAATGTTCCCAAGGTGGAGATATAGTAATACCCCATGCTTCTACCTATCTTAAGATCATCCCAGAAATATTAAAAACTTGCTTTGAAGATGAATACATTTTTGTACATGTGGAATTTTCAAGATTTTGACTTTTTCATGTGTGGAAAATTGAATGAGCTTTTCATCGATACCAAATTTGTCTAAATATAATAACCAGATAAGAAGTTATGGTGATTTAAAGTTTCAGTCATTAAACACCATCATTCAGGCCAGTAGCACATCGCGGAGTATGTCAAAATAGCAATTGTCGATTTCCAATATTGCTTCACGATAGTAGCCCGTTATGCCAAAGACCCAATTCACAATTGTCTAAATTCAGTAAGACAACGCGATACTAGCTCTTCATGTCATGGATAAAATTTGTATCTAGTGCTGATCCGTGATTCCACCGCATCGCGCCATCTGCCCAGTTCCCAGTTGGCAATTTCCAGTGACACAATGCATAGTGTTGCATCCCGCCAGCCTGCCAAATTGGGAAATTTTGACGAAAAATAAATAGCTCATCCAGGGATAAATTGGTCTTTTCCCAAAGTTTTAATACGTCTAGGTATGGGATTTAATATCTAAACACATTTAAAATCATTATTTACTCACTTTTTTCCCAAATCAAGAACATTCTCTCCTAAGAAACAAAACCCTAGCTTTCAAGAAATCAAAGCCAACTCCAAGAATTTCTCCAAGAACCTCTAAGGAATTACGTTCTAAGGTATGTCAAGTGTTGATTCATGGGTCCCTTTTACCCATGAAGATCAAGAATCTCTTTCCAAAATCTAAAGATTTTTTATTTATGAACATTCATGATTTATTTGAATTAAAATTCATGTTAATGTTGTTGTTGGGTTTTTATTGATGTTTTAAATTTTATGTTTCAATGAATTGTCCTAGTATGTGATGTTTTGCATAATATTCATGATAATCCCTTCAAATTGCAGATTGATTTATAAAACCATGATAATTAGATGCATTGATGATGGTATAACCAAAATATGTCCCCTATGTGTTTGATAAAATGCCTATGTAAAGGAAAAAGTTCCATTAAAGCATGTTAATGTGAAATCCCCATTCATGTACAAGTTAAAGCATGTCAAGTGTTTGATGAAATGTCTTAGTCAATGAATTATGGATGTATATATATATATCTATTGTAGTACTTTCGAATTTGTGCCATGATTTACTTTTATACCATCGATTCCTATGGGGCATTTATACCCGACAATTTATCTGTGCGCCTAGAGCCAGTGTCAGTTTCATGATATTCTTAGTCACGCCATGATCTATTGAATTCAGTCAGTTACATGACTCAGAAAAAGTCAGTAATCTCATAAACTCAGTCAGTTAAAAAAATTCAATAATAAATCATCATTCTACTAAACTCAGTGAACTCAATCAGTTAACAGAATTCAGTAATAATTTGTCAGTTTATGTAACACAGTGAACTCAGTCCAGTTTATCCCAGCATAATCAGTTCAGCATCTATTCAGTTGGGAGTAGAATTTAGCACTGAGTGAACCAAAGGATGAGGGCACACACTGATGGTGGAGGGTGTGACCCTTAGAAGCAATCCTTGCATTCTAGAACTATGTAGCCAGCATAGGTTGAGACATCAACACTGATAGTTGAGGGTTGATGAGGTAGATTAACACTGCTAGATGAGGGTTCCATCATTCTCCTTTGGGGATACTGCTAGATGAGGGTCACTCATAGCTTGTCTTTACTAGTGGCGCGGTATTGACATCCTTCTAATTGGGGTTACAAATTGGACCCCAACTCAGCTATAACAGCTTTTTAGGGGCATGTCGGTTAGATGACTACCTCACACAGTTTTAATCTCAGTAATAGAACTAAGATAGTTCTACAGATTTCAAGACTGTCAAATACAGTCACTCAGCTCAGAACAAAACTCAGCTAGTTCCATCAGAATCACGACTGTCAGCAACAGTCACCCAGTATCAGTTATATCAGCTATCAGTAATCCATGTTATCAGCATATTCAATATTTAGAATCCCCATGTTTCAGTTGCAGTTATGTTTTCATGCATGTATCCTTACGTAGTCATGTTATCAATCAGTTATGGTTCATGCATATGAACCCATGCATTCAGCCTACCTCACTTGCATAACAGTACATTCTTACGTATTACAGCATACTTTTCTTTTGCGCTATGGTTTTTTATACCATAGATTTGGAGGCTCAGGTTCCCATCGCACCTAGCAGCTCAGGTTTCAGTCAACAACAGTATATTAGCAGTGAGTCCTTATCATTTGAGGATGCTTTATTATTTCAGTATATCAGTACTTAGTTTACTACAGCAGTTGGAGTTAGTTAGGGATATGTCCCATCAACTCCTTATTCAGAAAGTTTAGAGGCTTTCAGACTAGATATTCAGGCTTCAGTATTTTAAGTTATTTCAGTTGTTTTGATATTGTTATACCACATTTAGTATTGTTATTAGTCTTTAGTTTTGAACCTTATGGCCTTTTTGCCTTTTATCACACATGTATACAGTATATTATGCAGTGTGCAGTTACATATATCAGTCATGAGTTAGATTATGGTCCTTTGGGGTAATGAGCACCGTGTAGCGTTTCAGGTACCAGATTTAGGGTGTTCAATTCAAAACCAAGATTCATAAAGTGTGTTGAGGTGAATTTAATTACCAAGTAAAAAAATCCATCAATTTTGGGAAACCGATTTCACCAATTCCTACAAATATCATAATGCACCAATTTAGTACCAAAAATAATCAATTAGAGCATGAATAATGCATTTAAAACAAGGTAAAAGTAATTCAAGTAAAAACAATCAAAACCCCTAAAGCCAATTTAAAACCCATTATTTAAAACGCATGAATATTTATTAAATAAATACCAATAAGGGAAATTAAAGTTTAGGAATGAGAAACATGCCTGAAATATAGATGAAATTGAAGATAAATCGAAGTTTGGAGCTTGAATGATGAATTTTATGTAAAACCCTTAAGGTTTCTTGGGTTGGGAATTAAAGAATAAAAGAATGAATTTTTATCTCTGAAAATTGAAGGAAAAGGGTCTATTTGATGTTTATAAGTCATTTAAGGGATAAAAGGACAAAAACCCCTCACCCCATATGAAGAAAAGGAAAATTGGATAAAAAATACATAACAGTGTAGCATGTTGCTATCACAGAGGTTAGCCTCCATTCCATGCTTTTATCACAAAGCCTAAGAGGCATGGCACATCACTATCGCAGAGACTTACTGCCTCAGGGTCCCAAAATGGCCTCGAATCCCTTCTAAAAATTCAAAAACTTTCCCAAAAACTCTTTTAACAATCCTTAACAATTTCAAATAAAAAAAATTGACATTACGTACACAGTGGGGTCAAAAATAAATTTGTCAAAATTTTACGGGGTCTTACATTATCCGTCCCTTGAGATATTTTATCCCCTAATGGAAAGTCAGGATATTGTTAGCACAATAACAACAAGAATGGAGTAGAATCCAAAAACAAATTTGAAATGCGATAAGAGAAACTCATTCCTTAAGATCTTTTATCTTACATGGGGAACAAGAACGGATACTTTGCTCTAATATCTTCCTTAGCTTCCCATGTAACTTCTTCCACCTTTTGGTTTCTCCAAAAAACCTTCACTAAAGCTACATCCTTAGTTCTTAATCTGTTAACTTGCCTATCTAATATCTCAACTAGGACTTCCTCATAAGAAAATGAATCTAAAACACCAACATCTTCAACTGGCATTATAAAGATTGATCACCCATATGCTTTTTTAGCATAGACACTTCAAAAATAGGATTAATCAATGCCAAAACATTGGTAAATCTTACTCATATGTCATATTCCTAATTCACCTTAAAATTTGATATAGACTAATTTAACAGGAACTAAGCTTCCCCTTTTTCCAAATCATATGACTCCTTTCATAGGAGAAACCTTTAAGAATACCCAATCAATAAACTCTAACTCCCACTGCCTCACATCCACATAAGACTTTGGCAACTCTGGGCAATCTTAAGTCTTTCACAAATCACTTTCACCCTCTCTATGTCTTGGTTAACTAAGTCAGGGCCAAACAAATTAGTATCATCCACCTCAAACCATCCAATAGGAGACCAACACCTCCTGCCATAAAGATCCTGAAAATGAGCCATTTGAAAGATAAAATGATACCTGTTGTTATAAGAAAACTCAATAAGAGGAAAATGGGAAACACAAGTTCGCTTAATATTAATCACACAGGACCGTAGAATATCCTCCAAAGTATTAATATTACTCTCCTCTTGTCTATCTATTTGAGGGTGGAAAGCAGTGCTAGGCCTCACCTGCATACCCAAACCTTTCTGAAATAAACACCAGAAGTGAGAAAAGTACTACGTACCTAGATATAAAATAATGGACAATGGTGCTCTATGTAACTTAGCTATCTCCTAAATGAACAACATAGAATAATCCTCTCCTGAGTAGTTGGTCCTCACAGGCAAGAAATAAGAAGACTTAGTCATTCTATCCCTAATGACCCAATTAAAATCATACTGATTCTGAGACCATGGAATACCTATGATGAAATCCATATTAATCATCTCCCACTTCCACATAGGCAAATCTATTTCTTAGGACATGCACCAGGCCTCAAATGTTAGAGCTTAACTTGATCACAAACTGTACACTTAGCCACAAAGTTTGCCATATCTCTCTTCATATAATTCCACTAGCAAATTTACTCTAAGTCATGTACATTTTAGTTGAACCCAAATAAACTGTATCTAGATATGGAATATTTCCCGAAACCCATCAACGTTAACTCATAACCTTTTCAATACTTTGAGATGGAATCTTCCCCAATATTAAAAGCCATAACCTTTGTCTGACTAATGTCATCCTTAATCTGCGTAATTATGGGATACAAGTCTTACTTCTCCTTCACCTCAGCACAAAGAGATGATTTACCAACTTTCTAAAAAATCACTCATACATCCTCAGAGTCTAAGAGACAAACTCCCAAGTTAGCCACTCTATGAAGATTCTTTAACAACCCTTTTTTCTCTTCATCTACATGAGATAAGATCTCTAAAGACAAACAACTAAGAGTATCAGAAACAACATTAGCTTTTACTTGATAGTAGTGAAAGCTCATGTCATAATCCTTAAGTGAATCAAGCCATTGCCTCTGCTTGAGGTTTAATTGCTTCTATGTAACCACATACTGCAAACTCTTATAATTTGAATAAATGTACATATACACCCTATATAGATAATGGTGCAATATCTTCAAAGAAAAGACCACAACTGCTTTGAAGATAAGGTAGGGTTGACTAAGTTCCATTAATCTAAGACTAGGCCCCATATCCCTTAAGACCATTTCAAACCTGACAACGATGATCACCTAAGGGATAGGGATAAGGAGCACTATCTTCAAAAAAAGAATTTCCCCAATTCTTCTTCTTTGTCTACTGTCAACTATCATACCCACTACTCTGCTAACTTGCACCATTCTCTGAATCTCAAATAGTCTTATTCTTTCTTTCTCCCATCTCTACCTACCTCTTTTTTTTCATTCTCTACAACTTTTATGTAAGCCACTATCCTGTATATGTCTATATAATTAGTTAACATCACAACCATGCATTCTAGCACTAATTCTCGAGATAAACCAAAGGCAAATTTCCTCATTCTGGACCTCATATTAGACACCAACTCTGGAGCATAATAGGATAGTTGTTGGAACTTAAGAGCATACTCTTTATCACTCATCTTACCCTTCTTAGAGTTCACAAACTCTTCAGTCTTAGCCTCTCTCTACTCCTGAGAAAAGAAGTGATCAAGAAAAGCCTCTAAATACTCATTCCACCCTTCCAGCTCAGTATCACCACCCCTTATTTCTTCCCACTCCTCATATCAATTATTAGCCATATTTTCTAAATAATTGTCAATAAACTCCACAACCTCTAAATTAGTAGCATGCATAACCCTAAGTTTTCCTCCCTCTCATTAAAAGACTCCTAAGGTTCCTCCTCAACCTTAGAGCGAGTAAAGATTGAGGATTCCACCTAATAAATTAGCCAACCCAAGTAACCTCAAATAAACTAAAAGCATAACCAAGATAATCAAATCGACAAGCCTATGATGCCACATATCGAACAAGCATATAAATAGACTAAATTAACTCCACATTAGAAATATCTCCTTGAAGTTACTAAGCATGAGTATCACTAGCCTAGGAAACTTGAGAAGAACTAGAAGGGGCTTATGGAACCCCAAGTGTGGTAGTACAATCGGTAATAGGGACCCTAGACTAGGTCTGCAATCCATAAGTAGGGTGAGTTTTATTAATATTTTCCTTAAGTAAGAAAGAGGTTATAGTAGAGTTTCTATGATCGTCATTTCTTTAATAAGGCATGATTTAAGATACAAGTAAGCTAGGAATAGAGATGTTTTATGAAAACTAAACTCTATAGCCTAAAATAGAACACAAGAAAGGGAAATATTCCTAAATGCCTTGTAGCCTCCCCCTAATTATTGTGGCATGCTACACACCCATAAAATTGACTCTACTTGATATGACATTATAAATACCCTCAAATTATGCTCGGATACTAAACTTTTTATGACTCAAACCTGAGCCTAGCCATGAGAGGCAATCTCAAACCTTTCATGGGCTAAAAAAACCCCTTAGCCTTACCTAAAGGGAACACAAATATAAATAGTAGAAGCTAATAAAAAATGATAATAAGAAGGATAGATAACACAAATTAAAGTTCTTAGAATAAAACAAGCAAACAGCGTAATACTTGTCCACAAATTCTGTTAAACCAAGAATACCAAACAATGTCGAGACATGTCCCCAACTTTTTCAAAGGAATCCAAAAAAACTATAATAGTAAAGAAACTAAGGAAATGACAAGGCCTTCTGGAAGATGGAGGCTCACCACTTTACAATAGATCAACAGACGTACTACGCTACCTAATGTCGCATAGGGGTAACAAAAAGTTCTTGAATCCTACATCACCAAAATGATGCAATGTCCAATGATGGTAAGTGGGATGAGCATTGGCATGGAACACATGAGAAATAGATAAAATAATGCCATTGTAAAAAACTATCAAAAACCACATTAGCAACTTTTATTTATACATATTTATATACACATTTATAGGATGTCGGGATAGGGACAAGGGTCATGAACATTAGAGTCTAAACAATTACCCTAAACTTTGTTGTATCCAGAAGCTATATGAGACTAACTCCTCTTACTGAAAGGGTTCTAATGCGTGTTAGCCTCATAAACTGAGGAAAGTCTAAAGACACCCAGGCGATAACCATTAAAAATATAATATGTATCCAGACATATAATCATATAGACCCAACACCAATAAACATGGTTGACAATGTTGGTCTCTCCAGGAATGCACCTTTATGTTGAGCTACACAATTCCCTTTCAGCCTAAATTAATACAATTTGTAGTTAAACCTAACCATTAAAAATGGAGTGTTTATTAAGACATTTTCCAACATAGAATCATCACACAATATGCTTGCATGCTAATTAAATTATGCCAAGCCAATCCATGTAAACATTAGACTCCTAAGTTCCATTTAAAATCCAAAAACTTGGCCATCAAGGGCAATCCAAACTATTTTTACTATCCATTTATCTTTTAATGAAATTAAATGTTCTAAAGGTAAGTTAAATGATGTAAATTATATATTCAAAATAAAGATTTTACAGTGGGTTGAGGTTAATGCCATTGCCAAGTAAAAAATCTATCTATTTAGGGAAACCAGTTTAACCCATTCCATGAATACCATAATGCACTACTTCAGTCCTAGAACCCATTAATATAATACATTTAAAATATGGAAAAAAGAATTCAAGTAATAATAGTTAAAACCCCTCAACCCAATTTTAATCCCATCAATTAAAATTCATGACTATTTATTAAATAAGTACCATAATGTAAAATTCAAGATGAGGAATGAGAAACATACCTAAAATATGAAAGAAATTAAAGAAAAGTCAAAGTTTGGAGCTTAAATGATAAATTCTCAGTAAAACCCTAAAACATTCTTGGGTTGGGAGTTAAACAAGAAAAGAATGAAGTTTGATCTTTGAAAACTGAAGAAAAGGGGCAAACTTGATGTCTATTACTTATTTAAGGGTTAAAAGCACCAAAAGCCCCTCACCCCAAGTGAAAAAACAAAAGTTGGATGAAAAATACATAGCGGCGTGAGACACCACTATCGCAGAGGTTAGCCTCCATGTCACTCCCTTATCATGGAAGCCAAGTGAAATGGCATACCACTATCTCAGGGGCTTACTGCTTTAAGGTCCCAAAATTGCCTCAAACCCCTTCTAAAAATTTCAAAATTTTCCCAAAATACCCTTTTTTGGGGTCTTATAAAGGGTAAGATAACTTCTTATTCTTCCCATCATTTAAAGCATCATAATAGGAATTACCCTAACCATTATGTGAAATTAGTTACGGTAATGTTTGTGTTAAAGATATAGAAGCATTACTTATCTGGAGTCTATTGTGATATTTCTCAAATCCTCATATCCTTTAATAATTCTTTGACTATTGAGATCGCAGTATGGGCCAATGAAATTGTATTGAGTTGCTTAAGCATTTTGATCTCACTATTCTTTATCATCAAGGTTACGTTAATGTGGTTACGAATTCCATGAGTCAGAAAATGATTATCATGGGAAATTAGCTCATCTATTAACTCAACAGCAGCCTTTAGCTTTATAGGTTTAGTATTTAGCTAATTAGATATTTAGGATTGATAATTTCACACTTGGACTTTTGTTAGAATTTATTGATGCTAGGTTTTTTTTATGGAATAAATTCGAGTTCACCAATTTGATGATAATAGTTTGAGGGTGATTTTAGATAAGGTGTTAAGTGGCGAGACTAATAAGGCATATTTTATTCTTATGGTGATTTAATCATTAGTGGCTGAGTATGTGTGTCGAGAGTTGGTAGACGAGTTGGATTGATTTTAAAGAACAGGCATTGTTCCAAATATTCTATTCCTCCAGTAGTGACCAAGATGTATCATGATTTAAAGCAATATTACTGGTTTGGTGGTATAATAAAGAGCGTACTTTGTAGATTTTTAGTGAAGGCCAAGAATCTGAGGTTAGGTAGTTTTCTTTAGAGATTACCTAATCCTTAGTAGAAGTAGGAGTTGACTAATATGGACTTCATAAATAGGTTTCCATATGCTTTTCGTAGTTCTGTAAGTGTTTGGGTCATCATAAATTGACTGACAAAATTGTCTTATTTTATCCCTATTCAAATTTCCTTAGTGCTTAAAAGTTGGTTCGTATCTATGTTTGAGAGATAGTTTGTGTTCATGGGGTACCCATGTCTATTATTTAAGACAGAGGCATAATGTGTACTTCTATCTCTTAGAGGATGCTTTAGGATGGGCTGGGCACTCAAATTGACCTTGTCACAACTTTCCACCCCCAAGACTAATAGTTAGTTGGAGTACACTATTCATATTTTGGAGTATATGCTTCGTGCTTATGTTATGGGCTTTGAAGGATAGTAGCAGCAACATTTTGCCTTAACTGAGTTTTCTTATAATAATAGCTACCATTGAATATTGGGATGGCACCTTTTGAATTGTTGATCTTCAATTTATTGGTTTGAGACTTACGAGATTAGAACCCACGGTATCGACTTGCTTTGTAAGTATTTGGATAGCGTTTGGGGGATCAAAGATTGTATTTAGTAGCCTAGAGTTGGTAAAAGAGTTCATTGACATAGATCTTTGATATTTGGGATTGGTATTAAGTCTTTCATAAAGTATCACCCATGAAGACTATGATGAGGATCGGGAAGAAGGACAAGCTCACCCCAAATATATTGGGCTATTTGAGATTCTTTGGATAGTTAGGGAGGTAGCTTATGAGTTATCCTTGCCGCTAGAATTTTCAATCATTCATCTAGAATTTTATGTATCCGTCTCGAATTTTATGTATCCGTGCTTTGACTCTATATTCTAGATGAGTCTTACATGCCTCATTAGGATTCAGTTAGGTTTTATCATAGGTTGATCTTTATATAGGAGCCAATTATATTAGCCAATATGTTAGATGATTGCTTCAAAAATATTGCAATGGTTAATATTTAGTAGAGACATAGTCCCGTCGAGAAGGCTACTTAGGAGATGAAGTTTGACATGCTTAATAGTTACCCACAGTTGTTTACCAATTTAGGTACTTTATTTACCTTTTATTTCAAGGATGAACTAGAGTCTTTGTGGTAGATATTATAATGACCTAATTCATAAGATTTTCCTTTTTATGTCATTTTACCATTTTGCCTTTCTGTATAGTTGTTACATATTAATTTTGAGGTGTGGGGATGGTGTACATGGTCCTCAATGCATTCAGGATGATTTGGAAGAGTTTGGGACTCTTGATGGATTTAAATGCCACTAGATTGAATTTTGTCAATAGTTTATGTTTTGAGTTTCAAATGACAATTTGGATAGTTTAATTAAATCTGAAATATTGAACTTGAGTTAGTAGCAAGGTTGGTTTGGGCTTGAAACTTTTAGTTTGCATTTCTTCCCTTTATTTAAAAACTAATAAAATTTGTCTAAAAGGGTCTAGAGGCTAATTTTGTTAAAATGATACTTTTCAAAAAGCTGACATTTTCATTGAGTCTGTAATATCAAAAATAGCCTAGTGGAATATATGGTTTGTTTCAGTAGGATTTCGTGATCATCCTGAGGGTCTGTTCGAATAAATTTCTTCACATAGATAATCTATTGTTTTAGCATTTTCTAGTGTATCATTTCCTTCATCGTGATTGAATGGTCACGTGTGTAGATTGCACACCTCGATGACAAAGTTTATCATGATGTTGTGTCTATGGTACCGTGATTACGATGGGCTTTTTGGTGGACTAGGTTAGGTTGACTTATCATGATCACGAGGAGCCCCTACGCGGCTATGATGTCCAGTTTAATTGTCGGTCAATATTAACCCCCATGATCGCAATGTATGGACATCCATATCATGAGGCACTATTACCAGAATAGTAAAAATACCTCTTTTTCTTTATTTATCCATATCTAAACCTTCGAGCTTCAAGAAAGACGATTTTACTAGGGTTCTTCATCATTACATATAGGCAACCTCTAAACATATATTCTCATTATTTCCTATTGATTATGTCTTTGAAAACACCCTTTAATCTAGATTTTCATAGTGGATATTTGAGGTTATTGCCAGAAAAGCTTTAAAGTGGTTGTTGTTTGATTTAGACCTTTTTTATAACTGATTTATTCATGGATTTTCAACTCTGGACTGATATAACCTTTGTGAATGTATTTTCAATAACAATATTTATTTTACCCTTTCTTCATTTTTAAATCTAATTTTGAACTCGTCTTAAATATAGTCAATGTGGGCATAATTAGCTTTCTTTTAATGCATAGAGGTGATATTTGTATGTTGTAGTTGATTTCGAGACTATTCAAAAGGTAAAATCTCTATGTTGATGGACCTAGGCTTGGATTTTGATTCTTTGAGGTAGATTATGGGTTATCATTGTTCAAACTAGGCTGACTTTTTTCAAATTGGGTAGGGTAATCAATAAATTAGTAAAGCATGAAACGGGGTCGGCGAAAAAATCTATGGGAATTGTACTTTGAGATTATTGTTATTGTTGTGTGCTTATGTGGGGGCTTATATTATTATTATAGTTGACATTTTATATCATATGTTGTGTGTTCCTAGTGTGGGGTCTTTATTTGACATCATAGGCCTTATTCTTGCATTTGTATACTTTCGTTTTTAATGTGATGCCCGTGCGGGGGCTTGAATAGATATTATAGACCTTATTGAGTATTGTTGCAATTCTCATGATGGAAATACTGGAGTTATGGGTTGATATGATATTAGTTACGTTTTACATGCATATTTATTATAGTTGTGCCAAAATATAACTCATATCATGAAAAGTTGACATATTAAGATGATTTTTGGGCTCAATTATACACGTATTGAATAGATTTGTTATCTTCATATTGATTTGATTGTGAGCATTATATCCTCATTTCATACATTCCCATTCATGAGATTGGGCTCACTTATACATGTATAAAATTGATTTGTTATGCTCATACTGATTTTATTGTTAGCATTATATCCTTATTTCAAACATTCACAATCCTGAGATATCAGTACCATTGAGGAACACCATTTTTAATGCAAATAAAACACTTTTATAAAAACCCTAATCTATGAACACAAATCGAAGAGATAGGTTGAGATTTTAGATAGTATACGAGTTGTTAGCCCCCCATAGGTTTTCTTCGTGATAAATGAGGCTCGGTGGATTTGTATAGAAAGTTATGCGACAACATTAAAACTATTACTTCATCATTCATTTCATTGCATTGCATTTTCATCTTTTGTGTTTCTTTTATATGTTTTTTTGTGTGTAAATAGTTTCTAATTATCTTCGTAAATGCCTACTTCTATTTAATGTCATATATATATATATATATACAAAGTATTCGTGGATATGGCATAAGCTACCATTTGGGAACTTTTCGATATGCAGGTGACATGCTCACACTACTTTCTTCGCTTGTATTATGTCATGACCCAATTTACGAGTCATGATGGCCCCTACTAAATCCCACTAGTATGAAAGCCAAAACCATAACCCAGAGCTAATGCAATATGTTAATTTTTTAGGAAATGCCCATCATATGAAAGATAAAAGAATACAATATATAAATAAGCACAGGTTCTAGAAAGATAAAGAAAGTCAATACAGGATACCAATCCCACGACCTGGTAGAGCCAGTATAAGAGTATCTAATAATATCAATGCAACTCGAAGTCTAGAATAGTCAATACTTCTATCTCAAAACAAAAAACTAAAAATAAATAAGAGGGAAATGGGGGACTTAGACTCCAAGAGCTCACCCTATCTCTAGAAATTAGTCACAGCATGAATAATTATCAACGGCGACAACTAGTACTCGGACATGTGCCTAAAAGGTACAAAAGTGTAGTATGTGTTCCAAAACAATGGGTACTCAGTAGGAAATATTGGCCGAATCAGATAAATCATGATATAATTATGATAAAATGCATGATACATAACTAAGTCAAGGTACAAAAATGAAGCTGAATCATCTCCAACATAGTTATACATAATAACTAATTCAACAAAAATACCAATACAACGTAAGGAATCAACACATACCAATATCACCTTACATAATAAGTAAACAACTTGGAATAGTAGCTTATTATATATTATGATCATAAGCAAACATAACTACAAAAATGGCTCACATACACAAATTGTTGCACAAAGTAATGAACTAATTAAAGCCTCCCATACGACTAGAGTGCACTCTAATGATAAGAATAAACTAATCATCCAACATTATATCTAAATTTTATCATCATAAAACCATCATTCAAAAATTATCATCAATCGGTCATTTACCAACATTTCACAATTCAACAATATTAGACAATGTACTCTTGTTCCTTAATATCATCGTCATTTAATAATCTTAGCATCAATATACACTAGTCACCATTTAGTAGTTAACAATCTCTTATTAACTAATCCACTATACAACTAGTTTTCACATAACTTATATTCATTGTTCAATAACTATTTACCACATAGACACTAATTGCCATTCGTTAGATAAAAATCAACCATCACTAGTATCATTTATTACTAAACATCATCTATTACTAATCATCCATACCAACTAAACCTCACTTATCAAATAGTCATTATTATCTACTTAAAAAATTATCCACCACTAATCCTTAATTAGAACTAGTCATCAACTATGCCACTTTATAAATATTTATCACTTTCGAGCTACAATCGGCATCCCTAATATCAAAATTACAAAACTTACACATAAATATTGGTATAGAAGCATATAATTTCCAAACATAGGGATAGCCCGACACAAAATTTTAGATGTACACATAGGCACATCAATATAATCATTCTCCATTCTTGTCGGGTATCAACGCTTTATCATAATCATCCTTTGGACTTATTGATTATTAATATATCATCACAATTCCCTCCAACCTTGCCAGGTAATAATATATCATCATAATATCCTCCGGGCTTGCCGAGAATCAATATTATCATAATATCCTTTGGACTTTTAGGGTATTGTCGTGTCATCATAATATTCTTTGACCTTTCCAGGCATCATCGTATAATCATAATATCCTCTAGCCTTGTCGAGGATCATAGTTTCATCATAATATACTCTGGCCTTGCTGGGTATTAATATATCATCACAATCGATGGAAAAATAAGTAGCATGAGTATTCATATAATCAAACATCATGATTTCAAGAATAACTAATAACTTAATTTCCTATATAATCAATAAGCATGACTTCTAACATAATTTATGACAAAATTGCTAATATCATCATTAACAGTGTTTTATAGCATGATTTGTAGCGTAATTTCTTAGAATGATCATAATCATAAGCAATACCATCAGTAATGACTCCTTAATAGTACATTCAATGGCCTATCATTAGCATAAAGATAGTTTATCAATAGATTGAGAAATAGTTAATCCATGAAATAATATATAGATTACTAATAGTATCATAACAATGTAATTTATGGCTTAGGCAATATCATAGTCAATGGATTATTCAATAGTATATTCAGTAGCCTAATAAATAGTGAAAACAATAGCATAATCAATGTCTTATCGTAAACTTAACCAATAAATTGTACATATCGCATACTCATTTAGCCATTATTCTAATGTCATTCAACATGACCAAAAAGTACAAAGGTTCCTCAATATTTCCAAGAAAAGGCAATCTCTAGGCATTTAATAAGCGTACAGAGGGTTTTAAGAGAAATATCATAAATCTTGACTTAAGGTGGGTCATAAACCCATTTTTAAATTCTCAAAATATATTCTAAGTCAATTTCTACCCCAAACTAGGCTAAGGTATATAATTCCACTCTTACATGTATAACAAGCCATAATTAGACCCAAGGTAGAGATTCTACTCAAACACTATAACTAAGTCTAATGCAACTAAGAAAACCTCCATTAGTGTAAGCAACTAAGGCCAACTTACTCTAAACATTATTAATTTCAGCATGATACTTAATCTTAAGTAATCTAAGGCATTTTCATGCTAAACACGAGTAATGATGTCCCATTCAAATAAGGCCTAAGGAACAAGCCATGAATTCCAATTATATGTTTTTAAATTAGCCTAAACTATCCAACTAACTCATGTCTTCCATTTCATCAATCCAACACATAAAACCATCCTAATATAACAAGATATCATAAATATACTATGAAAAATCAATCTAACAAGGGATAAACCATACACTACCTCAACGTCGAAGTGGCTCAACAAACCGTTAAACCTTTTCTTTTCCCTTACGAGAAGCTTCCAAAGATTCCAAGCTATCAAAAGCACATTCTACATATCAATATGAGAATATTGATACCATATTGAACCATTGTGCTTCGGGTCCAAAATCACCTAAAAAATCCTATGTGTGTCATACTTATGAGAATCATGTTTTTGATACCAACCAACATTTACATAAACATAAGGAATCATTACCCTGAATAATGGGCTAAAACTAAGATAAATTGGGGGTAAAATCAATCCCCAGAGATTTAAGAGTTTTGAGATCTAAATCAAGAAACTTCACTAATAAAAGGGTAAATTCTTACGTTAAATCAGATGATAATCATTAAAACCGATGTTACTCTAGCTTCCAAGCTTCTATAATCTTCAATTTTAAGTTAACACAATATTCTAGGGTTGTTGGCTCTCAAGACGAGTGAAAATGGTCAAAATTGTGGATAAGGGGACTTTTTATACCCAGTCCTGGCCCTAAAAAGATGCTATCATGACCTATCGGTATGCGATGATATCATATTTTGGCTTGCACAACTTGTCACGATCTTAACACTTATGTGAGATCATATTACCACAATCGTGACCCAGGGATGGCAAGCACTTTTCCATCAGTTGACAAGTGAAATTTAGAAATTCTTCTAAGTTTCTGTCAAGCCCTTGAAATTCATCTGGAACCCCATATAATAAAACAAACTATGTAACCACAATAAATTCAATGTTTTGGATGCGATAGCATATTTAGATTGTCTATTCGGGGTCGTTTTGACAAAATGTTGCTCCCACACCCATATTTTTAATTTCTAAATTTCTAACCGATGGGTTGAAATAAGATCAGGAGCCTTGGGACCCAAACTAAAGGTTTACGAAGCCTAAAACTGATATTGATAAGTTTTTAGTACTGTCAAAATTTGCATACCAGGTCAATTTGATGAATTTTTAGCTTGGTGGCCATTTTGAACCAATAAAAACTTCTAAATAGGGAATTTTCTCTAATAACTAGATGAACTACTCAGAAACCAATCTTTCAGTCACAGAAAGTCATATATGACTTGGGGCAGCTATAGAGAATCTCTATGTAATACCCCAAAAAATCCAAAAAAATATTAGCTCCATGTTTCAAGATCAGGCATAGCACATCGTGGTCCCTTGGTAGTTGTATGATCAAGGTTGATGTGAATTAAGGTCTCAAATATGTCCTAGCTATTGTGCGAATCAAAACATTCCTTACTAATTGAATTCTTGAGAAGGATATTGGTATCGTCAACTTCAAATGAGCATATCTCTCATTATACTATGAATTTTTTATCCCATGACCTATCAATGGATATATAATTTAATAAGATTTCCGTAGATACCAAATTCGCCTAAAACAGACACTCGGTGAAGAAGTTATGGCTATTTTAAGTTTCTATTGTAAGAAGAATGCCATTTCAGTGCATGGCACGTCACGCTGGAGGCCAAAATGTCACTCATCAATTTCCAGAAAGCCTCCGCGATAGCCCTTCTTTGCGCCAAGCTTCCAGGTCATAATAATTGGCATTTTACCAAGCTTCGCATTGCATCGGGGCCCTAAATAGGGATAAATTTTACGTAGTTTTCAGTTTTCGTTGTAAACTCCTCAAGGGCAATATGGTAACTTCCCAAAACCCTATATATACTCTTTAAACACGGGATTGAAGCCCCAAAGTATCCCTTTACATTAATTTTATCAAAATTCACTCATGAACAGTTAAGAACAAGTCTAGCGTTTCCATTGGGGTTTCAAGCTTCAAGCAAATTCAACCATAGATTCCACAAATTCTTAATCTAAGGTATGCGTAGTGTTCATCTATGGATCCAATCCATTCATAGAGCTCAAGAACCATGTTTTTAAATTTTATTTTGTAAACTTTTAGTGGTGATATAAGCATATACATGTTGATAGTTGTTGTTTAAGTTTCAAAATGATATCTAAAGATGTTTTCATGAAATATATGTGGTTGTTAGTTGAAAAACAAGAAATTTAGGTGGTTTGATGTGATGCAAGTATGAAATCCACCTATGCTTTAAAGCATGCATGCAAGGTGTTTGATAAAATGCCTAGGATGCTAGAAACCCATAATTACATGATTCCATGATATCTAAATGATAAGTCCATATTAGCTATACACTTCCATATGAATTTCCATGCTATTTATGTACTGTTGTTGTTGTGGCATGAAGCATGTGTGATAATGGAAATATCAATTATATACATGAAATTTATCCATACTCTCCCTACCATGTTGAGATGTGAATAAATCCATGAAGTATACTATCCCCTACTTATAATATTGTGAATTGTGGAATCTAATCTTGTGATCAAGTCATGTCATGTGTGCCAGTTTCGTTCTATCGATTCCTAGGGGTATTCGTTCCCAAAAAATATAGTTGTGTGACTAGAGCTATGTCATGTGCCATGATAAATCTCAGTCAAGCTATACTTTATAGAACTCAGTCAGTCATGTGACTCAGGAAACATCAAAAATCTCATGATCTCAGTTAACTCTCAGATAATAGTACTACTCCATCAGTCAATGGATGTCAGTTATTCAGTCCATGTACAGCCAGTTGAATCATGTTCAGTCCCTTCAGATGGGAGTACAAGTTAACCGAGTGAACCCAAGGATGGAAACTCACCTGCTAGTTTTGGGTGTGATTCTTATCAGTCATCCTTGTGTTCCAGAACTACGTAGCTAGCGTAGGTTGAGACATCTTAACCTGTCAGATTAGGGTTGATGAGGTGGCTTAACTTGTCAGTTTAGGGTCCCACCATTCTCACTTTGAGTACCCTCCATATAAGGGTCACTCACAACTGTCCTTACCAGTGGCGCAGTATTGACACCCTTCCTGTCGGGGCAGATATTGGACCCCAGCTTAGACGTAATGGTATACATAGGACATGTTGGTTAAACAACTACCTCCCATAATTTTAGTATCAGTCTCAGTAAAAGAACTCAGACAGTTCTTTAGATATCAATATACCAGGATTGTTAGATACAGTCAAATTCAGTTATAGCACAGGACTCGAAGAGTTCTACCAGATTTAGGACCGTCAGACACAGTCGCTCATGTTATCAGAACTACAGCTCCAGTCATGTATTAGCGTACAGATTTAGCTACCACATACTCACGATCTCAGTTACTATGTATGTATGTTTGTATTCTCACGTTCATATCAGTTAGCATTATTCATGCATGTAAACCCTTTGAATTATCTTATCTAACTCGTATACTCAGTACTCCAGTTGTACTGACGCATTTACGCTATGGTACTTTCTTTTCATGTTACACCATATATCCAGAGCCACAAGTTCCAGACCAGCAGTAGCTTTCCAGTCACAGTGATGTAGTGAGTCCTGATCCATTCGAGGATAATATGATTTGATTTATTTATTTATTACTTCAGCTCAATTTTACGGAGTTAGTTGCAGACATGTTCTTTCAACTCCTTATTCAGACAGTACTTAGAGGCTTTCAGATTTAGTCAAATTAAGTTATCAGATTCAGTATTCAGTTTTATATTCAGTCGTTTTGGTTATTCATTACCCCATGGATGTTACTATATCTCTTCAGTTGAACCTTATTGCCTATATGTTCTGTTTTTTCAGGTATTATATGTATATTATGCAGTGTACAGGTACAGATATAAGTCATGGGTTAGCCTGTGGTCCCTTAGGGTCATGAGCACCGTGTAGCATTCCGATTCAGAAAAATTGAGGTGTTACACTCTAACTGCAAAAATAAGTGGAAATATAGAAGATAACCTGATGGGTAATTACAATATCCCACTACTAAAGGAACTTCCTTCCCCAAAAGTTAAGGATTAAGAAGTACCTGAAGTCTTAAACAGGTGAGGATACTGAGTCTGCATCTTATTTAAATCTTTTAAGCTGCCTCCTCTACTAGGTCGTGCCTCCACTGAACTTCCACTGTAGGAATCTCTCTTATGCGCAACCGCTTAACATCACTAGACAAAATGAGCACAAGACCTCTACAAAGGTTAAATGCCCATCTAACTTGACTGAGTCCCATCTACACACATGAAAAGAATTATGAATGTATCACTGCAACATAATAACATGGAAACATAGATGAATAGCATAATATCTAGAGGTAGAGCTAACTCATAAGCCACCTTACACTTGTGAGAAGAATCTCTAAAGGTCCAATCTATCTTAGAATGATCCTGCATTTATCTAGAACTACATTACACCCTTCATGGGATATACACAGAGGAATACATGATCACGAACTCCAACTCTCAAGGCACTAAGCCTACAGTCTGCATAGGCCTTCTGCCTACTCTGAGCTTTTCTCAACCTATGGACTTTATCCAATAACTCCTGAAGCAAATTAAGTATCATGGGGCCTAACCTCTAAAGTATCAAACTATCCAACTGGAGAACGACATCTCCAACTATACAAATCCTTAAAACTCACCATCTTAATAGTTAAATGATTGATTTTATTATATGCAAAATCTGTCAAGGCTAAGCTCTACTCCCAGTGGCCTCCAAATTCTATAACATAGGCTTGGAACATATCCTCAAGCACCTGAATAATCCGCTCGAACTAGACATTTGTCTTTGGAAGATAGGTTCTACTGAGATCCACCTGAGTATCCAACTCTTCTTGGAAAGCTCTCTAAAATCTCAAAGTAAATGTAGAACCATGGTCTAAAATAATAGAAATGGGCACCCCATACAAACAAACTATCTCCTGAATATAAATATGACCCATTCTCTCAACACTGAATGACATCCAAATAAGAATGAAATGTGTTAACTTGGTAAAATGATCTACAATGACCCAAATGCCATCCGAACCATAGTAAGTGCTTGGAAAACTGCTAATGAAATTTATTTCCACTCGAGAATGAGAAACCTCTAAGTCAATCCACTTAGTCGTTGATGCTTGACGTCTACCTGCTGATAACATAAGCAACGAGCTATAAAGTCTTTCATAGCTCTCTTCATACCGTTCCACCAATAGTGGTGTCTCAAATCCCTCAAATCCCTATACATCTTCATTGTCCAAGGGTGAATAGAACATCTAGAGATTTGAGCCTCAGGAAAAATCAACTGAATCAAATCATTAATCTTTAAACACAAAGGTTACTATTAAATCTCAAAACACCCTTAGAATCTATGTTGCTCCTCTCGGACTCACCACTTAATACCTGACAACAAATAAGTCAAGCTTGTTATCCTCAACCTAACGATCTCAAATATTCTCAAATAAGGAAGACCTTGCATCAAGATTAGCAAGAATCCTCCTTGGGTAAGAAATATCAAGTTGACTAAACACTAAATGTCATATGCCAACTGCCTCTAAGAAACTAAAATTCAAGACAAGCTAACTATACTCACTGCCTTCCGACTCAAGGCATCTGCTAAAATATTTGACTTTCTTGAATGATACACGATGAAAATATCATAATCCTTAAAAAAATCCATCCATCTATGCTGCCTAGTATTAATCTCCCTCTAGGTCATAAGATGCTAAAGACTGTGATGATCGGTGAAAATCTTACAATGTACACTATAAAGACAATTCCTCTAAAACTTATGCATGAAAAACTATTGTTGCCCATTCCAAGTCATGTGTAGGGTAGTTGCACTCATGCACCTTAGGTTGTCTCAAAGCATAAGCAATAACACGACCCTACTACATTACTACACAACTTATACCAATACCAGAAGCATAACTAAACATGTTGAATCCCTCACGCTCAACAAAAAGATGAAAAATTAAAGATAAATTAATAAAGTCCTTAATCTTTCCAAATCTTGACTCACACATTATGGACCATCAGGAAAAAACTCCTTTCTAGTCATTTTTGTCATAGGGATTGAAATAGTAGCAAAATGCTCGATGAATCATCTATAATAACCAGCCAAACTAATGAAGCTATGAACCTCGGTCAGAGATTAAGTCTAGCCCAATCAGGAATTACCTAAATCTTAGATGGGTCTACCATAAAACCATCCTTAGATACCACATGTTGAACAAATATCATAAACTCAAGCCTAAACTCACTCTTAAGGAAGATGGAAAAAAACACATGAGCTCTCAAAGTCTGGAGAACAATCCTCAAGTGTTGCACATACTCCTTTCTACTCGTCAAATATAGAGGATGTCATCATTGAACATAATGACAAAGAAATACAAATAAGGCCTAAATACTTAGTTTATCAAATCCATGAATTTGGTTGGGGCATTAGTCAATCCAGATGATATCACCAAAATCTCATAATGACCATAACAAGCCCTACAGGTTGTCTCCAGGATATCCAATGCCCAAATCTTCAACTAACGGTAACCAGATCTCAAATCATTCTTAGAAAATACTGCCGCCCTTTAAAGCTAGTCAAACAAGTCATTATTGTGAGGCATAGGATAACGATTCTTCATTGTGACCTTATTAAACAGCTTATAATTAATACACATATGCATGGAACCATATTTCTTATTCACAAACAACAAAGGAGCTCCCATAGTTAACATACTTGGTCTAACAAAACCTTACCTAGAATATCATGAAGATGAGAATTCAGCTCATTATTCTCGATAGGTGCCATATGATAAGGTTCTATAAAAAATATTGGGTTCTAGGCTTGAGATTAATAGCAAACTAAAACTCACTGACAGGGGGAATACTAGGCATGTTGGTAGGGAACACAATAGAAAACTCATAAATAATAGGAACAGAGTAAAGCGATGAACTCTCCACACTAGTGTCATAAATATAAACAAGATAAGACTTGCAAACCCTCGAAATAATCCTCGTAGCACGAACAAAAGAGATAATACCTATTGGGTCGTGTCTAACCTCTCTCTATCACACTACTGGGGTATGTTGGGCATGGCTAATAAAATGGTTTTGGCAAAACAATCTATGACTGTATGATAGAGGAATAACCACTCCATACCAAGAATTACATCAAAATCCGCTATATCCAAAATAATAAGATCAGCATAAGTATCAACATCACTAACAGTCACTACACATGATCTAAAAACTAGACATACTATTAATGAATCACCCACTAGTGTAGATACATATAATATAACAAATAATGAATCACAAGACAACTCCAATCATAATGCATAATAAGCAAAAATAGAAGAATAAGTGGATCCCATATAAAAGAAAGCAAGGGCCAACTGGCGGCATACCAAAATTGTACCTATAACTACGATATCCCATGTCTTAGCCTTGCGCCTAGAAGGTACTATATAGAACTGACCAGGCCTACCACCTGGTTGGGCACCTGACTGACCTATTATTCTTCCATATTGAGAACCTCCTCGAGTACCCTAGAACTACCCCTATGACTATGAAAACTACCTATTTCTGAGGGATGAACTGCTCTAGTAGTGGGAACACTCTAAGCTGAAGCAAAAATTACCCCATAACTAGGGCAATCTTAAGAATAGTGATTAGAAATTCCACAAGTAGAATAGGAAGCATTAGCTAAGCTAGAACCAATAGATTTGACTGACCTAGAATAACTACCACGACCAGAACAACCAAAAGATAAACCTCTGGAAGACTTACCAGTGCCCTTACTAAGGAGATCACTGAACCTAGACTGACCTCCATCAGTACTCTAATATGTTGCCAGAATAAGTCGACTATGCTAACTATAAGACTTATAGCATAGATCCAGAGGATACCTACTTTGAGAATTGCTATCTCTGGATTAGGAACAATGATGAATCCTACTAAATCATCCTAGAAACCTAGGCCTCTAATTACTTCCATTATGAACCTCACGGTGTATCTTTTCCATCACCCTAGTATGAATAAAAAGCTCAGCAAAAGGCCTACCTACAACAACTAAACTTTGAGTAGCCATATGAATCGGAAGTCTCAACCCTTGAACAAAGTAGTAAATTATCTCATAATTCATATAAACAATAGAAGTCGCATTCCTTCCCAACTCATAAAAATGAGCCTCATACACTAAAGCTTTCATAGAGCCTTGCTACAATCTAGAGAACTAATCCCTCAGATGATCTCTAAGGTTGTGAGGTATGTACTTATCTAAGAATATCCTAGAGAATTGAGTCTATAAAAAGGGAGAAGTTCCAGCTGCTCTAGAATCCGTATAATCTCTCCACCAATGTTGAGCAGCCAAACCCAATTGAAATGTGCTGTAATCAACACCACAAGTCTCAATAAGGCCTAAATTACAAAGCTTATCCTCATAAGTATTAGAAACTCATATACACCCTTACCCAGTGCACCAGAAAGCTTAGAAAAAACCAATCTCAAGAATCTACCCAATATCTTTTACTCCTCAGAAGACATAGCAGGTTAGCAAACCACTGGTAGAGAAACTACCAGCTGAGCAACTGTTGTTATAGGAGGAACCTTAAATTTTTGAGCCGCAGCTATAGTCTTTGTCACTGCCTTAGTACCACTATGATCTATAGATTGTGCACCTTCAGATGATAAACCACCAACTAACCGCAAAATCTAAACCAATGCTTCTCTGAGCACTGAAGAGGAAATAAACCTTAGTAGAGCTTGGGTTGGTCCTTAGCTCTCTTCTGGCAACATAGGCAATGAGCTATAAAGTCTTCCATATCTCTCTTCATACCACTCCACTAATAATATTATCTCAAATCTCTATATATTTTAGCTATGTTGGGGCAAACAGAATATCTAAAGTTGTGAGCCTCATGAAAAATCAACAAAATCAGATCATCAATATGTAGAACACGAAGGAGACCATCAAATCTCATAACACCATCAAAATTTATGTTGACCCTCTCAGACTTACCACTAAACATTTTATCATGAAAAAACTAAAGCTTGTTATCCTTATATGTAGATCTACTCAAATTAGGGAGATCTCGCTACAACACTAACAAAAATCATCCTAGGGTCTAAAATATAAAGGGGAATGATCAAGTTGGCTAAGGAATAAATTTTACATGACAACGGCCTCTAAGAAATTTAAATGTAAGCGAAACTACCCATACTCACTATTTTCCAACTTAAGGACTCTGCTACCATATTTGCCTTGCCTGGATGATACAGAATGCAAATATCATAATCCTTAAGTAAATTTATCCATCTATACTAACCAAAATTTAGCTCCCTCTAGGTCATAAAATAGTGAAGACTATGATGATCGGTGAAAATTTCACAATACACACCACAAAGATAATACCTATAAATCTTAAATACTGAAACTACCACTGACAACTCTAAGTCATTAGTGGGGTAATTGTGAATTTCAACCTAAAGTGGCCTCAAAATATAAGCAATAACACAACCTTGCTATATCAATACACAACTGATACAAACACCAAAAGCTCGACTCACACTCCTTGGACCATAAAAAAAGAACCTCCTCTTGAGACAATCTAGTCATAGGGGATAAAATAGTAGAAAAACCATCACCAATATATCATCACAATATCCTCCGTCCTTGTCGGGTATCTATATATCAGCACAGAGTCTTTTGATCTTTTGAGTTGGCGATATTATTATAATATTCTCTATCCTTATGGGGTATCATCATATCATTATAATATCCACTAGCCCTGTTGGGTATTATTGTATTATCATAATATCCTCTGGATTTTTCGAGTATTTATATATCATCACAATCAATGGAAAAATCTATAGCTTTACTAGTCATATAATCAAACATCATGATTTCAAGCATAACTCATAGTATAATTTTCTATATAGTTAATAAGCATGACTTCTAACATAATTCATGGCACGGTTGCTAATATCAGCATTAGGGATGTTTTATGGCATGATTTCTAGCATAATTTATTAGCATAATCATTTTTAATAGCATGAGCAATGACTCATTAATAGTATATTCAGTGTTCTATCATTAGCATAAAGATAGTTTACCTATAGCTTGAGCAATAGCTAATCCATGGAATAATCTATATCTTATTCATAACATGGTTAATAACATAATTTATAGCTTAGCCAATATCATAGTCAAGGTCTCTTTCAGTAGTATATTCGATAGCCCAATCAATAGATAAAACTATAGAATAATTAATGGCTCATCGTAAGCTTAACCAATAAATCTTACATATGGAATACTTGTTTATGCATTACTTCTAACACCATTCATGATGACCAGAAAGTACCAAGGTTACTCAATATTGCAAGGAAAAGGTATTATCTAGTCATTTTATAAGCATACAAAGGGTTTCAAGAGAACTATCATCAATCTCGACTTAAGGTGGGTCAAAAAACCCACTTCCAAATACCCAAAATACATTCTAAGTCAAATTTTTCCCAGACTAGGCTAAGGTATCAAAATACACTCTTAGATGTATAAGAAGCCATAGTTTTCCAAAGGTAGAGATTCTACTCAAGCACTATAACTAAGTCCAATGGAACTAAGGAAACCTTTGTTAGTATAAGAAACTAAGTCCAACATACTCTAAGAATGATTAATTACAGCATGATACTTAATATTAAGCAATCTAAGGCATTTTTATGCTAATAATGAATAATGAAGTCCAATTCACTTAAGGACTAAGGAGAAACCCCTACATTCAAACTCTATGGGTACATATTAGCCTAAACGATCCAACAAACCCTAGTCTTGCATTTTATCAATCCAAAACCAAAAACCCATCCCAATTGATCATAATATCATAAATATAATATGACATACCCTAATCATACAAGGGATAAACCTATCCTACCTCGATACCAAAGAAAGTTTAACGAACTGCTAAACCTTTATTTTATCATAAGAGAAAACTCTTGAAGATTTCAAGCTATCAAAAACACATCTACTCTTCAATAAAACAATATTCATATTGCACCATTGTCCTTTAGGTCAGAAAATCACCTCAAAACTCCCATATGGGTCCCACTTACAAAACTTACATTTTCAAAACTAACACAATATTTATACAAACTCAAAGAATCATTACACTCAAGAATGGGTGATAACCAGGCTAAATTGGGGCTAAAATCAATACCTCAAGATTTTGGGGTTTTAAGAATTAAATCATGAAAGTTCATAGAGAAAACGGTGAATTCTTACCTTTAATCAGATGATAATCACGTAAATAGATGTTACTCTAGCTTCCCAAGATCCCATAAACTTTAATTTTAAGTTAACACACTATTCTATGATTTTTGGATTTTAAGATGAGAGTGAAAATGGTCAAAATCGCAGACTAAGGGTTCTTTTATACCTAGTACAGGCCCTCAAAAACTACTATCACCATCTGCTGGTTTGCGATTGCAACATCTTGTCAACTGCACCACTTGTTGCAATCACATCATCACAATCGTGTCCCAATTATGGAGATCAAGGTTGTATCAGTTGATAGCTTAAACTTGGAAACTCATTAAAATTTTTGTCAAACCCTCGGGATTCATTTGGAACCCCATATAATAAAATAAAACTATATAGCCAAACTAAATTTGATGTTTTGAATGGCATGATGCATTTATATTTTCCATCCAAGTTCTTTTTGACCAAATATCTATCACACACCCATATTTATAATTTCTCAACTTTCTGACCAATAGGGCAAAATAAGCTCTGGTGCCTTGGGACCTGAACCAAAGGAGAACCTTACCTAAAACTGATATTCTTGAGATGTTGTCATGGGTAGAATTTACACTTGACATTGTTTTATAGAAGTTTTTTCCTAGTGACCATTTAGAACCAATGAGGACTTCTAAATAGGAAATTGACTCTAAAACCAAATGAACTACCCGATAAATAAATTGTCAGTCCCTACTAGTCCTAAGTAACTTGAGGTAGCTATAGAAAAGATCTAATGGTGAAAATAAGAAGAAATATGGAAAATGACCTTAAGGGTTATTACATATTATTTTCCACTTTGCACAATCGTTATATGATAGCTACTGAGTACAACTGGACCGTAATCCCTCCTCCTACGCTTTTTAGTGCAAATCCTAGTACAAATAAAAGATGTTGCAGTTGATTTCATGCTGGATTTATTGGTTATTTGACATACTTTTGTGATCTATAATGATTGGGGTGGATTCCAAACCTTATACTATCTTTTTATCCTTATTTAATTTTCAGAGACAAATATTTGTATTTAAGTGTTTTACATGTTATACTTAGGTGCTCTAAATTGATGTCACTATTTCTTGGGGATGCTATTGTATCATTTCAGAATTTCCACTATATTTGTATATGGATTGACCAAACTTCATTCTAGAAGTTGCATTTTCTCTTACTTTGTGTTTTAGTTTGATGTTCGTACCTTTTTGAGTGTTTGGCATGTCTACTAAGGTTGGGATAGGGTTGGGTAGTTGTCATCGCGACCTCATCTTTTGGGTCATGACATCATCCCTTATATGGCTCAGTGCTCACCATGTGGTTCATGTGGGAGCTTGTATGTCTTTCCTTGGTATTTTGCTTTGTTATTTTGTCAAATGTGCCTCCTGACCCAAGTTTCCTGCAAATTAATAAAAATACATCATATCCAAATAAACATAGCTTTGTACTTGGAAATATTCATTGTTTTTGCATCAGGTGTGTCATAACTTCATGGCACATCAACACCCCAATATAAAATATTTGTATTTTTTGGGAAAACAAAATACAACTTTTTACTATGATGCTTAGCTAACGGAAAAACCAATAGTACTATGGGCAGTCAAATTTTCACAAAACTAATTTCAGCATGCATTCACAAAAAATATATGTCCCATGCCCTCCAATACCATCAAAACTTTAATAAATGTCATGTGTACACAAACTACTCACTATAAAACAATGGTATTATGAAATGGAATTACATTATCAACAGAAAATCAGCACTCAAACCAATGATATTACTCAAACATGCATCAACTATAATAGAACCCTTATGCCCTCATAACAAATGAGTCTTTAGTACTCAGAATATATGATAAGTATCAAAATAGGGACTGGAAATTCACTCTCATGAAGAAGTTACACAATTTGCATTTGATTCCATAGGATTTCCCTTATTTTCTAAACCTTAGTTTTCATCTAGTCAGATTTGGATCACTTTTGGACTTTTATCGGCTTTTAATATAAGATTGGGGATGGGTATAGAACATATATGCAAAGTGACTCATTCCTCCTTGCAACCACGCTACTGTTGACTCAATTTTTGTATTTTCTTTAATTTTGTCCCTATTCAAACCTCTCGAACCTCGAATGTGGCTTTCATTTCACAACTACTACTTTATCTCTTTATCCCCTTTTTAAACTTTTCTTTTTTCCCACTTTTTTCATTTTTTTTTGCATAATACCGTACCTAATGTCACAACCAGATTTGTGAGTCATGATGGCACACACATAATCCCACCTTTGGGTTAGCCGTAGTGTATCCTGGAGTAAGAAACAATAGGCTAATTTTCTGGAAAAAGCATAAAAATTGGAAATTTTCAAGTAGAGACTTACAGTAATAATCAAAGCAATAATAATAGTCTGAAAGATAGATAAGATAACAATAACAATCCCGAGACCTTGTAGTGTCGGTACAAGAGCCACTAGCAAAGGGAATACAAGTACTGTAATAGTCAATATACATAAGCCTCAAATAATGAAACTTTAAGTAAAGTTGAAGAATGCAAAAAGGGAAACTCTAGTTCCAAAAGCTCACCCTCCCTTCGAACTCTAAATAGCAAAATAGTCACTTCAGAAGAGACCACTAGTACTTAGATCTACACCAAAAAAGTACATAAGTATGGTATGAGTACCAACACTACGATTAATTAGTAGGCATCATCAGCGAACTAAGCTAAATCATAATATAAGAATAATAAAGATGCAAGGTAAATATGCTAAGTAAAGGTCAAAGGACAAACCTGGAATTATGCTTCAATACTATAAATAAATAATAAAAATGAACATGATATGAAAGAAAGAATAATTAATATTACAAGTCTGGTCCCTATAACACAGTAAGTGCGGAAAGGTAAATAACCTAATGCGGGGCCCTATAAGCTTGAAAGGTCAAATCAAGAAAGTAAATAACCCAAATTCAATAAATTTATAGAATATCAAGTCATAATTTTGAATCCAACTTTTTCATGACATATCATAAATAATCTATCAATGCCAGAATTGAACCAAAACTCATATCATCATTGTCATCATTTGTCGAACTTAAACCATTACTCATCTCATCAATTGAAAACTTGAACCAAAACTCCATATCAATAAATCATAGGTCTTAATACAAAAACAGCCTTAAATCACAAGTACCAATTAGGAATAACCATAAATAATATACACTCTTTAACTCTAAAATATGTAATTTAAAGATAAAACCCAGGAAATATGTCTACAAAGTTCTAACAAGAGTCATGGCCTATGGTTGACCAGAGGGGCGTACTTCTAATCCTTAAAATCTATTGTTGGAACCCTTGGGGTTGCACCACATAGTGAGGGACTAAGTCCCTATAAATAAATCATAAGAATATAAATACTAAAGCACAAGAAAGTAAGAAGGAGTGCAGGAAGAGTAAAAACAAAATAATTTTACGTGGAAACCCAGGAAGGGAAAAATCACAGCTTGACCTCACAAGCATAAAAGAAATCCACTATAATCAACATCCTAATTATAGTCTGAATTTTAGCCTACATATTGTATGCTTTCATTTGTAGTAACTCTATCAAGGACCCTCTCTAATGATTAACTTTGGTCAGCAACTAGCTTAGGTAAATCTACCTAATCACTTCTCTCCAAAAAAGAAAACACTACCCTATTTGTATGAATAGTTTAATTACTTATCAATAAGAAAATAAATAACACTCACGCACTCATTAAGCATACTTTTAATACCACATACTTTTTCCTAGCTAATTTCATTTCAAGAATGTCTAGTATTAGGTTCTAAATTGAATGATGTTTTTTCCATGAGGAATTTTCAACATTTTTAATTTTTTTTATGTGGGAAATTTAATAAGCTTTCCATCGATATAATATTCCCCCAAATATAATAACTGGGTTAGAAGTTATGACTATTTTAAGTTACCATCATAAAACAGCTCCATATTAGTCAGTGACGCACTGGGCCACACGAGGAAATGGCATTTGGAAATTTCTAGTAGGGGCCCACAATTATGGTACGTCACGCTAGGATCCAAATTTAGAATTTTCCTTTTGCAGTGTCTTGGCACGATTTTCTCTACATCGCGCTAAAGTTCTAGGTCGCAAAAGAAGGGGCAACGTTGTAGTACCCCGTATATTTCTAAGATAGAAAATGAACCATTGTTCCTACGCATGAAACCTCCTACACTGTGATTCATGTTTAAGTACATGAATTAGAATGAGTAGCCTAGTGATAATAGAGCTTATGATGTGTTAAGCATGTTCATAAGAGTCACGTAGAGTAAGCCATGCTAAGAACTTTTGAATCTACCAAATTTTCATGTGTGATTTCACATAGGTCATATTTGAACAATAATAACTTGTTTTATAGGTGGTATTTTTGCAGATTCATACCTCCAAATTTTAGAGAATTGAATAAGCTTTCTGTCGATACCAAATTCGCCTAAAACGGACACCCGGTAAAGAAGTTATGGTGATTTAAAGTTTCAGCAGTGTCATTTCAGTCAGTGGTGCGTTTTTCAATTTCCAATGTCTCTCCATAATTTCACCATGTCGTGGTGAGCTTCCAGGTCTAAAAAAAATGGCAACGCAATGTTTCTGCGTCACGCCAGGGGCCTAAATCGGGAAATTTTATAAAAATTAAACGATGCATCTAGAGGGGTATTTGGGTGATTTTCCCACACCTATATATGCTCCCAAACACTGAATTAAGCCGTTATTTTACCAAAACATACTTTTTTTCATCAAAATCCTCTTAAGAACACATTAGGGTTTCAATTGGGGGATTCAAGTTCAAGCAAATTCTACCATCAAACTCCAAGAATCTCTCTGTCAATCTTCACTAAATAAGAACTAAGGTATGCATGTTTTCATTCATGGACTTCTTTCATCTATGAAGTCCAAGAACCCTATTTTAAACTATATGCCATGATTTTTTATGTTTTAATTTGATTTTTGATCTTGTTTATGTGCTGAATGATGTCAAGATAGAATCTTTATGGGTTTGTATTAAACTAGGATGGCATGTTAGTTGAAATATATCAACTTTGGGTGATTTGGGTGGTTAAATTCATGAATAAAACTATGCCCAAAGTGGTGCATGCAATGTGTTTGATAAAATACCTAAGAGACTAGAAATCATGTATTTTAGCTAAATAGAACTTAAAGGACTAGCCCATGCTCTATCCCTTATGACTCAACATGAATTCCATGCAAATTGTGATGTACTGCTGTTGTACTATGGAATGCTCATGAAATTAGAACAATACAAGTACATACATGTTATATGCAGTATTTTCCATGTTCAAGAATATGATAGCCATGTATAGTATGAAATCCCCTATTTATTGTATTATGAATTGTGAATGTTACTCTTACGATCTAGTGAGTCATGTGTTTCAGTTTCTTTCCATCGAGTCGTGTGGGTACTTGTACCCAAAAAATATAGTTGTATGCCTAGAGCCATGTCATGTTTTCATGATACTCTCATTGAAGCCATGATCTATAGAAATCAGTCAGTCATGTGACTCAGGAAAACCCAGTAATCTAAGTAATCTCAGTGCTCATTAACCTCAGTAACCTCAATATTCACAGTTAATCTCAGTAACTTCAGTACTCTCAATCAGTTCTCAAAACTTAGTATATTTCATCAGTCATCGAAATCTTGTAAACTCAGTTTAGCTCTGCTAAACAATACCACTAACATTAGTTTAGTTAATAAGTTCAGATCAGCTAATCAGTTTAGTGTCTTTCAGTTGGGAGTGGGATTCAGCACCGAGTGAACCCAAGGATGGGGACTCACCTGCCACAGTCAGAGGGTGAGATTCTGAGAAGCAATCTTTGCACTCCAGAACTACAGAGCCAGCGTAGGTTGAGATGTCCCTACCCATAGGCTAATGCATCTCTTTTGAGTTTACCTGATAGTAGGGTAGATGAAATGTGCTCCCAAAAATAGAATAGGGTTACTCACATGATGTCTCTACCCATGGAACAGTATTGACACCCTTCTAATTAGGGAAAAGATTGGACCGCACTAGTTCATTTCTGAGGCATGTCGGTTAGATGATTACCCCCCATAGTCTCAATTTCAGTATCAGTCTCAGTTTCAATGATAGACTCAGATAGTTCTTCAGAATATCAGCACTATTAGTTATAGTCAACTCAGATACAATACGGAACTCAGCTAGTTCCACCATATTTAGGACTTTAAGATACATTCACTCAGGTTATCATTATTACCAGTTCTCTGAACTTATATTGCCAGTATCCATCTTCATGACTGTCAGATACGGTCAAGCATACCAGTTCCTTATATTCATGGATTCTAGATACAATCAATCAGATTAATACTTTATAATTAGACTGTTAGATACAGTCAACCAGACCATTCCTTTATAATCAGGACTGTCATACACAATTATTTATGTATCAGTAACATAGCACTAGTCCCTCAGTATTTAGTAATACAATGTTAGTTTGTCACTTATTAGTGATTGTTAGTAAAGTCATGATGTTAGTATTCAGACTCAGTAGTCAGAATCATCACGAGTTTAGTTATAGTTTCTTATGTATGTATGTTTGCTCACGTTCATATCAGTCAGTATTGTTCATTCATATAAACCTTTGCATTTAGCCTACCTCACTCGTATACTCAGTACATTTAGTCATACTGACATATTTGCACTATGGTGATTTCTCTTATGTTACAATATAGGTTTAGAGGCACGAGCTCCAAATCAGTAGTAGATTCTAGTATCAACAGTCAGAGTTAGAAGTAAGTCCTCATATTTTGAGGACACGATGATTTCATTGCTATTGCAGTTTTTAGTTTATTTTAGTAGTTGGACTTAGTTGGGGACATGTCCCATCGACTTCTTTTTCAGACCGTTAGAGGCTTTCCAGACTATAGCATGTCAGACAGTTATTTCAAATTTGGTTTGGTATTGTTATATCCTTTTTAGATATTATTCTTATCAGATATTTATTCAGTTGAACCTTATGGCCATTCAGTACATGTTTTCGCATTTTTATGTTATATTATGTTGTATACAGGTACAGATATTAGTCATGGGTTAGCTTGTGGTCCTTCAGGGTCATAAGCACTCTGTAGCATTCCGATTCAGAAAATCAGGGTATTATAAACTTGGTATTAGAGCCTAAGGTTTAACAGTGTCCTAGGAAGTCTGAAAAGCCGCATCTAGTAGAGTCTTGTACATGTGTGTGTTGTGCACCACACTTATGTGCAGGAGGTTATGAGATGTTTTAGAAATAGTTTCCCTTATATAATGTCTCAGATCATGCTATAGAAAAGTTTTCTAAGAAAACTCTTATAGATTGTCGTCATGCTCCACGCATGTTAACTCAACCTTACTTTCAAGGTAATAGAAATAGTGATGCTCAAAGTTCTAGAGATAGAGTTTCCTCAACCAGTCCTAGCATACAGTTATGGGATTACCCACAGACTCAAAAATACCCCATCAATCCCGTTATGTTCCAAGTCGTACAAATTTCATTCATAACTATTAGAACTCATTCACAAAACAAATTTTAGATATGCCATCAGATCTTTTCTCAGAATATAACAGTGTAGACCTAGAAGTTTTAAGCATGAACTCAGGAGTTAATAGTGGTAGAGTTGGTATAGTATTATTTAGTTTGATTAGATTATGTATTCATAGGGATAGTTGTACCAGAGTAAATCAGGAAGCTTGAACAGTGTAAGCTAGAATTTAAGTTTATTGATTTAAATTAAGTATGAAGGTGTGGATGTGATATTAGTAGTATATGAAGCAACAGAAGTAGCTAACGGGCTTAGTAAGGCAAGCATGTCTTTGACAGGGTGTAAGTATGTGATTGTGATTAAAGTTCAGTTCGGAGCTTAGTCAAGTGTTCACAGACATAAGATGATGTCTTAAGGTCAAGGGGGAGATGATAGATCAAGTAACCAAGTTAGGCTCTTGGAATTCTAGTAGTAGTGCTAGTATGTATAGAAAGATCAGTAAGGGAAGACGATTCCCGATCCATCTTTATCTTCGTACAAGTTTTGTACTTTAGTCAGCATGATGCCTACACATGTTTCATAACTCAGTTCCATGAACACAGCTTATATTTACATGTTTCTCATAGACTCTTTTGTGCTCCCAGTTCCCCACATAAGGATTTTAAGCTCCCTCAGTGTTATGAATCATGTCCCATAAATTTTGAAATTTCAAACTCAGGTCATCTAGCTCATGACTTATGTACACGTCATGCCTTACAGCATATTGAGTTTCCATGACTCATGCTATGCCCCTACAGATAAGATAAATTCATACTATGTCATGTATATCCTCATTTCATACCTTTTTGGTAAATCCATGTTGACATTCTATTCCTCAGGTTTCAGTCATGTGTCAAGTTCAGTCAGTGCCAATTTATGTTTTAGGTTCTCCTGATGTAATCCATCAGTAAGCTTTCCTTATGGAACATTGTAGTGATGAGTAGTTCCTTAGATGGGAGATAGAAAGTGTTTCATGTTAAAAGAAGATTATGGCATGCTTACTGTATACGAGGGGATAGTTACAAAGATAGGCTTGAATACCATGTTAGTGTGCAAGTAAGTGGTTATCATGAGGTTGTATTTAGAAGATGGGGAAGTACAGAGGGTGAACATATATTTAGATCCTTGACTTATGTCAATCCCCATCGTGTACTATGGAAACTCAGTTGCCATCTTAGTTATAATTTTAATATTTAGTACCCAGTAATCAGTGTTCAATTCTAGAATTTTGTATTTCAGTATCATTCTGAACCTTAGTTATCAGCATTCAGTTATCAGAACCTAGCATTTAGTTCCAGTAAGAATCTCAGTTATAGTATTAGTTTTAGTGCCAACTTCAGTTTAGTAATCATATCAGAAACTCAATTCAGTTCTAGACTTGCTTCACCCAGGCTACAACTATCAGTTACTTAGTCAGTCATATTTCAGTACCTCAGTCTACAGGATCTTTCCAAATCATGTTATATGCCTAGCCTTGCATTCTTAAGGTGATACAGGTTTGCTCATTCATACTCAGTTACCTCATGTTATCCAGTCAATCATTACCTCCTATGCATAATATTCTACAGCCTTAGTCCAATTATTCGGACTAAGTATAGACAAGTCTCACATGCCCAGTATTCAACTATCAGTTATTTAGTTAATCAGATAAGTTAGTACATTCATACAGTCGTGCTCAGCACCTCATAAATCTTTCAGTTGTCTTAGTTGGAGTGCATGAAGTTTAGTTGCTTAGAACCTTATAAATCAGTCATGATATAGCTCCTAGGTTCCCTGCGCATTGCCTCAGTTTCCCTTAGTAGCTCAGCCAAGTCAGTAATCCTAGAGGGACCTAGTCTCCTAAGGGAGAGATATGCTATTATCCCCTAAACTTTCATAACATAAGCATCCCATTCTCTTTATACGTAATGAATCCAATTTGGAGTAGGGATACTCATAAGTTGACCCTCTATCTCAAAATCTCAGTTGTAACCTTGTACTTAATAGCTCAGTTTAGTCCACAATAAGATACTCTATCCATGTCATGCATTATAGACTCAGTTCAGTTCATGATCACGTTCCATACTCAGTTATGTTCTTATGTTTCCGCTCATACATATTGAGTAATTAATCTCAGACTCAGCACTATGTTCGGTTAAAGGTAATAGTCTTCTTTGAGCTTACTTGTTCTCATGTTTTGATTTCAGTACCAAACTTGGTATTCCATTCCATGCTCAGTTTTTAATTCAAACTTGTTGTCTTTACCATTGCATGTTAAGTCGCATGTTCATGAGTTAGCTTAGTCGTGTACTCACGCATCAGATATGCGTGATAAACGTATCAGTAATTTCAGTCATGCATTCATGTATCATGTTAGTCATATAATCATGCATCAAATATACATGGATTCATCTTATCAATCACTAAATCAGATATGCATTCTTATTCTGAGAAACTTAGTTCATCAGAACACTCAGTCCTTCATTCATAAATCAACTACCCATGCATCGGATATGCATGTTCAGTCTGAATCATTTTATTTGTTACGTCAGTCCTAAGATCATGTTTTAGTCATTCATATTTAGTTCATGTTTAGCTTATTATTTCCCCTCTCAGTCAATCTCATTCGAGGACGAATGTTCCCAAGGGTAAGATATTGTAAGACCCCGTATATTTCTAAGCTAAAAAATAAACCATTATTCCTGCACATGAAATCTCCTATACTGTGATTCATGTTTGACTATATCAATTAGGATGAGTATCCTAGTGATAATAGAGCTCATGATGTGTTAAGCATGTTCATAAGAGTCACTTAGAGTAAGCCAAGCTAAGAACTATTAAATCCACCTAATTTTCGTGTGTGATTTCACAAAGGTCATCTTTGAATGAGAATAATTTTGTTTATAGGTGGTATTTTGTTACATTCATACCTCCAAATTGTATAGAATTGAATAAGATTTTCGTCGATATCAAATTCACCTAAAACAGATACCCTGTGAAAAAGTTATGGCAATTTAAAGTTTCAGTAGTGTCATTTCATTCAGTGGCACGTCGCGCCATAAGCCAAAATGACATTTGTAAATTTCCAGTGTCTCTCCGTGATTCCACCGCATTGCAGTGAGTATTCAGGTCATAAACAAGTGGCAACGTGATGTCTCCATGTTGTCCCAGGGGCCCAAATCGGGAAATTTGTATAGAATTAAAAGACACGTCTAGAGGAGTATTTGGGTCATTTTCCCACGCCTGTATAAGCTCCCAAACACGGAATTAAGCCATTATTTCACCAAAACATTCCCTTTTTCATCAAAATCTTCCCAAGAACACAATAGGGTATCAATTGGGGGATTCAAGTTCAAGCAAATTCTACCATCAAATTCCAAGAATCTCTCCGTCAATCTTCACTAAATAAGAACTAAGGTATGCATGTTTTCATTCATGGACTTCTTTAATCTATGAAGTCCAAGAACCCTATTTTAAACTATATGCCATGATTTTTTATGTTTTGATTTGATTTTTGATCTTGTTTATGTGCTGAATGATGTCAAGATAGAATCTTTATGGGTTTGTATTAAACTAGGATGGCATGTTAGTTGAAATATATCAACTTTGGGTGATTTGGGTGGTTGAATTCATGAATAAACCTATGGACAAAGTGGTGTATGCAAGGTGTTTGATAAAATACCTAAGAGACTAGAAATCAAGTATTTTAGTTAAATAGAACTTAAAAGACAAGCCCATGCTCTATCCCTTATGACTCAGCATGAATTCCATTCAAATTGTTATGTATTCTTGTTGTACTATGGAATGCTCATGAAATTAGAACCATGCAAGTATGTACATGTTATATGCAGTATCTTACATGTTAAAGAATATGATAACCATGTGTAGTATGAAATCCCCTATTTATTGTATTATGAATTGTGAATTTTATTTTTATGATCAAGTCAGTCATGTGTGTCAGTTTCTTTCCATCGAGTCCTGGGGGTACTTGTACCCAAAAAATATAGTTATATGCCTAGAGCCATGTCATGTTTTCATGATACTCTCATTCAAGCCATAATCTATAGAAATCAGTCAGTCATGTGTCTCAGGAAAACCCAGTAATCTCAGTAATCTCAATGCTCAGTAACCTCAGCAACCTCAGTATTCATAGTTAATCTCAGTAACTTCATTACTCTCAATCAGTCCTTCGAACTTAATACATTCCGTCAGTCATCAGAATCCAGTAAACTCAGTTTAGCTTTGTTAAACTATCCCCCTAACATTAGTTTAGTATCTTTCAGTTGGGAGTAAGATTAGCACCTAGTGAACCCAAGGATGGGGACTCACCTACCACAGTCAGAGGGTGAGATCCTCGAAGCAATCTTTGCCTTCCAGAACTACGTAGCCATCATAGGTTGAGATGTCCCAAGCCATAGTGATAATGAATATCTTTTGAGTTTACCTGATAGTAGGACAGATGGAATGAGCTCCCAAAAATAGAATAGGGTTACTCACATGTTGTCTCTACCCATGGCACAGTATTCACACTCTTCCGATCAAGGCAAAGATTGGACCCCACCAATTAAGTTCTGGGGCATGTCGGCTAGATGATTACCTCCCACAGTATCAGTCTCAGTCTCTGTTTCCATAATATACTCAGATAGTTCTTCAGAATATCAGGACTGTCAGATACAGTACGAAACTCAACTAGTTCCACTATATTTAGGACTGTAAGATACAATCACTCATGTTATCATTATTATAAGTTCTCTGAACTCATATTACAAGTATCCATCTTCATGACTGTCAGATATGGTCAAGCATATTAGTTCCTCATATTCATGGCTGCCAGATACAGTCAATCAGATTAATGATTTCTAATTAGACTATCAGATACAGTCGACCAGACTAGTCCTTCATAATTAGGACTGTCATACACAGTTATTTATGTATCAGTAACATAGCACTAGTCCCTCAGTATTTTGTAATACAGTGTTAGTTCCTCACTTATTAGTAACTGTCAGTAAAGTCATGATGTAAGTATTCAGGCTGAGTAGTCAGTATCATCACGAGTTCAGTTATAGTTTCTCATGTATGTATGCATTCTCACGTTCATATCAGTCAACATTGTTTGCACATATAACCCTTTGCATTTAGCCTACCTCAATTGTATACTCAGTACATTTAGTCATACTGATGCATTTGCGCTATGGTGCTTTCTCTTATGTTACACCATAGGTTTAGAGGAACGAGCTCCAGATCAGCAGTAGATTCTAGTATCAGCAGTTAGAGTTAGAAGTAAGTCCTCATATTTCGAGGACATGATTATTTCATTGCTATTGCAGTTTTTAATTTATTTCAGTAGTTGGAGTTAATTAGGGACATGTCCCATCAACTCCTTATTTAGATAGTTAGAGGTTTTCTAGACTATAGCATGTCAAACAGTTATTTAAAATTTGGTTTGGTATAGTTATATCATTTCCAAATATTGTTCTTATCAGATGTTTATTAAGTTGAACCTTATGGCCATTCAGTATATGTTTCCACATTTTTATGTTATATTATATAGTATACAGGTACAGATATCAGTAATGGGTTTGCTTGTGGTCCTTCAAGGTCATAAGTATCGTGTAGCATTCTAATTCAGAAAATTGGTGTGTTACAAATCCGATGGCTCTGCGTTGTGCCATCCCTCAGTTTCCCAACTGTCAAATTCCAGTGACATCGCGCCGCATCATGCCAGGGGTCCAATTTGGAAATTTTTACTGAAACTAAATAACGCATCCAAGGTTAAAAGGATAAACTTCCCACCCCTATTTAAGCCCTTTAACATGAGATTCATCCACTTTTCACCCCAAATTTACTAGTGTCTCACAAGTTTCTCTCAAGAACAAGCTAGGGTTTTCATAGAAGGTCCAATTTCAAGAAGGTTTCACCATCAATCTTCACAAAATCATGAACTGAGGTATGCATAGTGTTCATTCATGGACTCCTTTCATCCATGAAGTCCAAGAATCCCTTTTCCAACTTCAAGTTATGGATTTTCTTTATGATTGCATGATTGGGTTATTCTTGTTCATATTGATAAATTGGAAATTCAATTCTACTCCATGTTGGGTGATAATTTCTATGAGCGTTTAATTATTATAGATATAGACTCATGCAAACCTATGACTAAACCCTTGAATGATTAAATTACAATGTGACCATGATGTTTAATTGTTGTACAATGATGTTTACATGTACCATGCCTACAATATGTTTTATTTAATGCCTAAATAAAGGAAAAGTGCCTAACTAGCATGTTGTCATGAAATCCCCATGTATGTATAAGATTATGCCTATCACATGTTTGATGAAATGATTCAGTAAATGCATTATGGTGATTATTATGTATTCAAGCAAGTCATGCTTTGTCAGTTTCCTTCTATCGAGTCCTGGGGGTACTTGTACCTGAAATATTAGTTGTGTGCCTAGATCCATGCCATGTTTTCAGGATACTCTCAGTCAATCTATGATCATTAGACTTCAGACAGTCTTATGACTCAGGAAATCTCCATGATCTTATGAACTCAGCCAGTTTTCAGATATCAGTAGTATTCCATCAGTTAACAAAATTCAGTAACTCAGTCCATGTTCAGTTTAATAAATCATGTTCAGTGTCTATTCAGATGGGAGTAGAAATTAGCATCGAGCGAACCTAAGGATGGGAACTCACTTATTATATGAGGGTATGATTCTTCGAAGCAATCCTTACGTTCTAGAACTATGTAGCCAGAATAGGTTGAGACATCATAGCCTACTATATGAGGGTAGATGAGGTGGCTTAACCTTTGATAAGAGGGTTCCCATCATTCTCATTAGAGTTACCTGTTATATTAGAGTCACTCATATATTGTCCTTACCAGTGGCGCGGTATTGACACCCTTCCAATCCAGGCACACATTGGACCCTAATTTAGATATAATGCATCATTTGGGGAATGTTGATTAGATGACTACCTCTCATGGTCTCAATATCAGTCTCAGTAAAAGAACTCAGATAGTTCTTCAGAATTCAGGACTTTCAGATACAGTCAACTTAGATACAGTATGGAACTCGTCTAGTTTCATCAGATTCAGGACTGTCAGATACAGTCACTCATGTTATCAGTTATCATAATTCAGTTATTAGTCATGTTAGTCATCAGCATACTCCTGTTATCACGATTTTCAGATATAGTTACAATATATGCATGCATGTATTCTCATATTCATATTAGTTAGTTAGCCAGTATTGTTCATGCATATAAAACCCATGCATTTAGCCTACCTTACATACATACTAGTACATTCAAAGAACTGACGCATTTGCGCTATGGTGTCTTATACCATAGGTTCAGAGACATGAGCTCCAGATCAGCAGTAAATTCCAGTTTCAGTAGTCAGAGTTAGAAGTGAGTCCTTATCATTTGAGGACATGATTATTCCCTATTATCTCATTAATTAGTTTATTAGTTAGAGTTAGTTGGGTAATGTCCCATCAACTCTTTATTCAGATAGTTCAGTCAATTAGAGGCTTTCTAGACTATCATAGTTCAGACTTCAGTATGTTCAGTTTTGTTTTGGGTATTTATTACCCCACACATATGTTATATCATTCATATTATGTTCAATATTGAACTTTATGGCCTTTCAGTTCATGTTTCCACATCATAAAGTATTGGTAAAAGGCATTGTTTCCACCCCAAACTATACCCGAAAAGTCGAAGCCACACCTAAACTATACTAGTGACCTATTACACACCTAAACTATAAAAAAGTGAAACTATTTACACCCTGTCAAGCTACCACCACTTGCATGTGGTGTAGTGTTTTACACGCACTGCCACGTCAGTACCACGTCAGTAAAAAGTATCATTTTATTATAGTTAAGGTGTGTAATAGGTCACTTATATAGTTTAGGTGTGGATTTGACTTTTCAACTATAGTTTGGGGTGGAAACGATGCCTTTTCCCTTAATTTTTTTAGCCGTTTACTTTTGTTATTTAATAGGCTGGACGCGCCTAAAATAAGTCTACCACACGTGCCTTAGAATGGGGGTTCAGGGAGGTAATAATATCACTTTTATATAGTTACGGTGTGTAATAGGTCACTTATATAATTTAGGTGTGCCTTAGACTTTTCTTGTATATCATTCATATTATGTTCAGTATTGAACTTTATGGCCTTTCAGTTCATGTTTCCACATCATAAAGTATTTTATGCAGTATACAGGTACAGATATCAGTCATGGATTAGCTTATGGTCCCTTGAGGTCATGAGCAACTTGTTGCATTCCGAGTACCAGATTCGGTGCATTACAATACTATAATGATAAGAACATGAGCAATGTTTAAGCAATCTTGAAATGGTGTTTTTGCTGCCATAATTCACTCTTTAGATTTGTGCAAAAACTCATTTGATGAAGAGGCATCTCTTTCCATCTATAACTAAGTGATGATTAGGGATAAAAGATCATAAGACCAGCTCTCCTAGTATGTACAAAATAGCACCTGCAATTTTGGTATACAAGATGACAAAAATGTGTATACTACGCATGTCAAATATATTATTCCTTGCACATCGAGGTACCTAGTCCCTTACAATTAGTTACTCATCATCAAAACTATATATTTCAATTTCTCCCTGTTTGATTATGACAAACCAACTATCTAGTTTTATATATCAGTGCCCATTAATCATAATTAATTAGTGTGATTACCCCCTGAAGATGAATGTTCCCCCTATTATCATGCATCCTCTATCACCATCATGCAACACAAGGACCAGGTCCCTTGTTTCTATTTGCAGCAAAAACAACAATTTCTTTCCCCTCTAATCATGCGCCTTCATTTAGTGAATTCGCATACTTCCCCTTATCAATGTGCCTTATCATCCACCTTAGCACATTACACAGTACGTTGTCCTAACACATCACACAGCACACCTGTTCTACTATATGAATCAATACTCTATCTTTTGGCATCATTGAAAAGGATCATCAATAAACCAAGAGTAAAATAGGCATAGATTAGTTAACTTAGTGCCACTGGGGCAACACTAATATGTAAAATAGTTTTTAAAAAAGAGAACAGGCCAGGCACACAAATAAGAATTCATTTATTCTAAGCAGTTAAGTGCCAATACCATATACCAAAAATATCAACAAATAACTATCTTTTATAGGGTATAAGAGAATCAAAACACAAAACTGAAATAGGGTTGATGAGGGAAAAGAGATAAAAGGGTTTAGGTAGATGGAGGCTTATGGGAAAGGGATTTAATTAGCATCTCCATTATTGAACTCTCAACGGCATGGGTATCCAATAATTGTTCGGTGAATACCTTCATTTTAACATTAAGTCCGTAAATTTCACCAGTCAGCTCTACCACTTTCATTTTGAGTTTGAATTTTATGCTTCTCTAGGGACAACTACTCATTTTTAAACAGCAATTGTTCTCTTCTAGGGACCAGGTCCCTTAAAGACTTTCTTTCTTTTTACATGTATTTTCTTCTACTTTCTTACACCAAGACTGCCTGATTTTGAATCATAGGACTGGTCTTTTCATTATCGTGAACATCAAGTCTTTTCTTCTTTGATGCAGTAACAATATTAGAATTATTTTAAACATTTGAAAGTAATACCAAATCCCTATTCCTTTTCAAATCATTCTTTCCTCCTACTATTTGCTCTTTCAAACTTGCAGAACTTTTTTTGGAGTCATGTATAAGTAAAAATAATTTTTTACCACCTATTTAATGCTTCTAAATGGATCAAACTTTATTACGTAATTTCTTCATCAACCAGCTGGGAAAATATGGGGTTTGACTTGGAGGGGATACGAGAACTAGGTTCATGTAAATTATCAAAATTTAAGTACCTTTTAATTCCTAAAAAGAACATGGATTTTAGGAGCATTAGAGGGTTTTGTTTTCGGAGCAAGGGTGAATTTTCTGATTGAGAAATTATTTTTTGTTCAATTTGTGAGCTAGATTCCTGATTTCAGTTAACATCCAAAGATAACTAAGAAAGATTTTTACTAGAGTCTAAAGGTTCAATTAAGGGTTTAAAGAATTTCAGAAGAAAGATTGATGGGTAATGTATTTTGAGACTCTTCACATTTGTCGTGGACTAATAGCTTTTTTTAGATAGGAGAGAAAATGTGACCTTTTAAATAGAAATTTTATGGATTTTTAAGGTATATTAATTTTATACCGACTTGAGAGATAGGACTAGGTCCATCTCTTTCTTGAGTGAATTCTCAACTTGTGATTACTTCAATTGTTTTCTCCTAAAGTTGTCCTGATAGGTGTCGACCTTTATAAGGTTAGTACTAAGTTAGACAAAAATGAACCTACCTTATCAAAGATACCTGTCTCCTAAGCATAGCCAATTTTGAGTAGAAACACTGAATCACAAGATAGTTTAGGATGATTAGATCAATCCTGTTTTAGACTTTTCCTCTGCACACCCTTCTTATTACACAGTCTTCTCTTAATTTATATCTGAGGATCAGGTCCCATACTTGACTTTATTCACACTTCTATGGATTCTTCTTCTAAGGTGAGTTTCCTAGGGACCAGTTCCCTATGGATTTTGATATGACCCTTTTTATTGATCTTCTACTTAAGCTTAGATTAATTATTGACACTTTGAATCATCATCATTATCATCTGAATTCTTCATCCTTTTTCCTCTCATTTTCTGTGACATCACCTCTCTTTCTTCAATCCATAGGGTTTCCTTCTTTTCATAGAGATTTTCATCTATATTTTGCCATGGATCAGGTGCTTGATTCCGTATATTTCACCTATGACCCTTCTATCTTGACATGTATTGAGAAAGAAAATACATTCAGACCTTTCAACATTAGGCCTTTTTATCATTAATTTATAATTGGTATTCCTTGCTGAAACTCTCATCCTCATTCTTGAGACTATGATCACTTGTCAGATTTAGGAACCCACTTAAGTCTGATTTTTCAGTGGCAGGACAATGAAGTGATCAAATCCTTCTTGGTCCATCTAGGTAGAGATTTCCTTTTAATAAATATTTAAGGCTTGACGAACATAGAATACGCAATCCCTTGATGAATATATCTAGAAACATTTATTCTAGCTCTAATCCAGCTCTAAAAATTTTACTTTATGTGCCCATTGCTTCCATAATAAGTACATAGAGGCTTGTGGACATTGTTCTTAGCGTCATGATCAACCTTCCCTTAAGACCCGTGAAGTTCATTTCCTTCTTGATAACCAATACCCTTCACATTATTATTACCTTTACTAGTTAAGTTAAAAAGGATTTGAAAGAATGTAGTCCATTGTAGGGATTTTTTAAGTTCTTCCTTCAGGCGAACCAAGTCCCTTTCCAATTCCTCATTCTTCTGGAGGAAAACCATAAGATTCTTTATGAAATTCTCCAACTTTTATTCAAGATCAACCTGAAACTTTGATGCTTCTTTCTTCCCTTTACACTCAGAAGTACCTTATTTCTCTAGTTGACTCACCAAGCTCTCATTTTAAATTTGATCTCAGCAACTTATTGCTAACTTTCAGATATCTAGAGAGTCTAATATATCAATTTCAGCTCCTGTCTATCTTTCCTTCTAGATCATTATTTTTATTTTTATCATAGGGACTATTTGCTTTCTCTAGTTGATTAACTATGCTTAAATTTTAAGATTTCTGCTTTGTAACCAGTTCTATAGTTTCAGATATCTGAAGCGTTAGAGTTATCAACTTAACCTCTTGACTTTCTACATTTTATTCTAGAGCATTTTTTTCATTATTCATTACACACATGGAATAAATCAACACATTGGCAAGCTTTTTTATTTTTCTAACAGAGTAATTCCCTATGTTTTCTTCAATATCAGAAAGTGTTACCTCATTTTCTTCATCATCTTCAGTCTTTGCCATAAAAGAAAATAAGTAATCAAATGTAACTTTCTCCTTCTCAACTATCAGCATGGAGACATCTTCCTGCTTCCCATCTTTCTCCGATTCACTAGAGGAATCTCCCCACATTGCTAGAGTATGCCTTACTACATAATCAGTTGTAACTTTTTTTCTTAATTTTACAGGGACCTGGTCCCTGTCCTTTCATTTGTCACCACCAGTCTTGATATATTCTTGATAGTCTAATTTGTGCTTGGATACTCCTTAATGAAGTGTTCAGGACTTCCACATTTGTGGCAAACCTCCATAGTGTCACCTTTTTTGTTACTACTCCCACTCTAAAATTGGCCACTTTGTCGCAAAGCCCTAACTATTCTACTTTCCAAATAGGCAGGATCTATGTCTTCTTCATTAGAGTGTTATTTAAATGCTTTTAGTGCCAAAGATTTTTCCCTTTTTCCTGTCCTCTACTTCTTCACTTGCTATTTTTAAGCTCATGGGTTTTTAAATTTCCAATAAGCTCATCCATAGAGAGAGTCTTAAGGTTCCTTGCCTTAGTAACAACATCTCTTTGCTTTCCCAAAATTTTTCCAGAACCGCAAAAATCTTTCTCACATGGTTGTACAATGGAATCACTTCCCCTAAGCAGTAAATCTCATTTGTGATGGAAGTGAATCTTGTGTGCATTTGTTGTATAGTTTCTCCTTCTTTCATAGTGAAGGTTCCATATTAGGTAGTTAGCATGTAAACTTTGGAATCCTTCACATCATTAGTGCCTTCATGATAATTCCTAATGCAATCCCAGATCTCTTTAGCATTTTTACAAGATGAGATTATGTTATATTTTTCAGGCCCTATCCCACAGTCTAACAGTTTCTTGGCTTTGTAATTTTTCTCATTTTTTTTGTCTTCATCATTGAAATCTCTCCTGCTTTTGATAACAATTTTTGTAACATCTCCTTCTTTGACTTCTTTTACAGTTACAGGAGGACCATCAAAAATAATGTCCATTAGCTCACTGTTCTCAGGCATAATGAAGTAAATCATCCTTGTTTTCATCCACCCATAGTACCGTCCATTGAATCTAGGTGGTCTAGTAGTTCATTACCCTTCTTCCAAGTCAGGTAGAGCAACCATGATAACCAAGACCCTCTAGTTGTAAACCTTCTAGAGTGACCTTCCTATGATATCAAAGGTTGGAACCCTTGGGGTTGCACCAACCGGTGAGGGACCAAGTCCCTCAGAATAAATCTCAGTCAAATAAATACTAAAGTGTAGGGAAACAAGATAGAGTGTAGGAAAAGTAAAAACACAAGAATTTTACATGGAATCCCAGGAAGGGAAAAACCATAGCTTGCCCTCACCAGCACTAAAGAAATCCACTACACTTAACCTCCTGATTACATGTAAGATTTCAGCCTACCTCTAGGATCCTTTCACTTGTAGTAACTCTATTCTAAGCTAATCTTCGTAACCCTACCAAGGACCCTCTTTACTGATAAACTCTAATCAACAACTAGCTTAGGTAATTCTACCTAAGCACTTCTATCAAAAATGAAAACAATACTCTTATAGCATAAGTAGTTAAATTGCAAATCTATACTCATTAAAGAACACTCACTCACTCATTAATCATAGTACAAAGATAAGAACATGAGAAATGCTTGAGCAATCTTGAAATGGAGTTTTTACTACCTCACTTCACTCTTTAGATTTGTGCAAAAACTCATTTGATGAAGAGGTGTCTCTTTTATTTTTTAGCTGAGTGATTATTAGGACTCCAAGATCATTACACCACCTATCCTAGTTAGTACAAAATAGCACCTGTAAGTTTAATCGACAAGATGATAAAACTATGCAGACTACGCTTGCTAGTTGTACTGTTCCTTGCAAATCGAGGGATCTAGTCCCTTATATATAGCTACTCATGATCAAAACTATGTATAACATCTGTTCAAAGGAAAATTCTACCCCTGACTAGTCCAAGGTATCTAAATTTTCTTCTAGAGATTAAATTAACCACAATTATCCCTAAGATAGAAATTCTGCCTTAACATGAATAACTGAGTCAATTAGGCCTAATTCATGGTTCTATAATAGCCTAAATAGGCCAAATAATACTAATTATACCAATTATACTTCCCATACCCAATTCCTATTCAAAATATATCATAACATCATTTATATACTATGAGTTAGCTTAATCTATGTGGAAGCTAAACCTAGCCTGCCAGGATGCCGAAGAAAAGATTGGTGAAATATACTAAATCATCGATTTCTCCCTCTAAGAAGCTTTCGCATAACACCACGCTACCTAAATCATAATATAATCAACAACATGAGAATAGTAGTACTCATAACGCATTTTCATGCTTTGGATCCAAAATTACATAAAAATCTCATGTGGGGCCCAATTGTAGAATCGTACTTTGAAAATCTACAACGCATCCCTCTATTCTCAATGAATATTTACCCTAAAGAATTGTAATTTCTGAGCTTGAATAGTGTTACTATTAACTAGCTAATATTATAGGTATTTTAGTGAAATTATAAGAAATTAACCATGGAATTGATGAAAACATACCAAGAATTCATAGAAGAAACGAGTAATTCAAGCTTACGAACACAAAAAACTCTCCTATCAATGTTTCTCTAAGTTCCTACATGTTCTAGGGTTTTCACTCTTTAACTTTTGTGAAAATGGGGCTAAGGGGGAATTTATAAGGTTCCAGGTATCTCTAAATCGGGGAAAGCATTAAAGCACTCAGGTGCCGCAAAAGCAGTACCCATGCTAATCTAGCAAACCAATAAATAAGACAAGGCAGCGCCAATGTAGCATATGCCGAGTTGTATACGACTGCTAGAGTTCCTAAGGTTGCTAAAGTTTCCTCTACTAAAGATCCCAAAGGGATGCTTTAGCGGTTGCACCAGTAGAATGCGCACCAATTGGAGACTTGGTATTTTTCCAAGTCTCCACCAACCCTCGAGATTCATTCAAAATCCAATATATATAAATGAACTAATCCACCCTATCAAATTCCAAGTTCTAGACTCAATAGCATAGTTGAAACTTCCATCTAAGGTTGTTTCAGTGAAAAGTGGGTTCCACACCAAAGTGCGATTTTTCTTAATTTCTAGCCAATAACCCAGAATGAGTCTAAAACGCTTGGGACTGAACCAAGGGACCACCGAATCTAAAATTGATGCCTCTGAGTTGTTGGAACTATCCAAATCAGCATATGAGGTTGTTTGACAGAACTTTTTAACCTATAGAGATTTCTAACAAACAAAGACTTCAAATAAGGAATTGACTCCAAAAAACAAACAAACTACCAGGTAACTGAACCGTCAGTTCCAGCAAGTCATAAATGACTTGATAAAGCTATAGGAAAGCTCTAAATGAAAAAAATAAATGGAAATGCAAAAATGACCTGGAGGGTCATTATAATATCCACTACTAAAATAACTTTCATCTATGAAAGTAAAGGATTAGGATGTACTTAAAGCCTCAAACAGGTGAGGATACGGGACCCATATCTCGCTCTTGATATCCCAAGTGACCTCCTCTACTAGATGATGTCTCCATTGAACCTTAACTACTTGAATCTCTCCAAAGAGCAAGCGTCTAGCATCACTGGCTAATATGAGCACTGTCTCCCCCACAAACGTCATTCTCTTATCCAACTATACTAAGTCCAACCGAAGTACATAAGATAAATATGTAAAATACCACTGAAACATAAATGCATGGAATAGGATGAATAGCATCAAAATATGTGGTTAAGGTCAACTCATATTCCACCTCTCCAACTGTGTGAAGGATCTCAAAAGGTCTAATATACCTAAAACACAGCATGCCTTTCCTCCAGGACCTCATAACACACTTCATGAGCGATACTTAGAGAAATAGCCAGTCACCAACTACAAATATCAAGGTATAAAGACTATGATCTACATATTTCTTTTTTCCAGTCTAAGCTTCCCTCAACCTATCTTGAATCATCCTTACTCTATAAAACTATTATTAAAGTGAGTCAGTACCACAAGGTCTATTCTATAAGGCCTCAAACCACCCAATAAGAGAATAACATCACTTACAATACAAAGACTCAAAGGGTGCCATCTCAATACTCAAATTGTAGCTATTATTATATGCAAACTTTGTGAAAGATAAATATTGCTCCTACTGACCTCTAAACACCATTAGGCTCAGAACATATCTATGAGAACTTTAATAGTCCGCTCTAACTGTCCATTTGTATAAGGGTGGAAGGATGTACTAAGATCAACCTGAGTACCCAACTCCTCCTAAAAATCTTTTCAAAACCTAGAAGTTAGAACTGAGCCCTGTTCTAAAATGATAGATATCAGTATGCCATGCAAACAGACTATCTCATGAACATAGATATGAGTTAACCTCTCAACACTGAAGGACATCTAAAAATGAAAGAAATTTGTCAATTTGGTCAAGTGCTCCATAATAAACCAAATACCATCAGAAAAATGGCAAGTGTGAGTCAAACCACTAACAAAGTCAATGTAATCCTCTCCAACTTCCACTCGAGAATGGGAAACCTATAAATAAAGCCAATAGGTTTTCTATGCTTGGTCTTCACCTACATACAATATAGGAAACAAGCTACACTCGAGAATGGGAAACCTATAAATAAAGCCAATAGGTTTTCTATGCTTGGTCTTCACCTACATACAATATAGGAAACAAGCTACAAAGTCAACTATATTTTTCTTTGTACAACTCCACCAATAATTTAACCTTAAATATCTATACATCTTAGCTTTACCCGACTAAATAGAATATCTAGAGTAGTGAGCCTCACGCAAAATACACAAAATAAAGTCTCTAACCCTTGAAATACAAATGCAACCATAAAATATCATAACACCCTCAGAATCTATTGTAGACCTCTTGGACACACCCCTTAACACCTCTGATCACAAATGATGTACAATCTAATATCCTTATATTGATGACTCTGGATCTACTCAAATAGAGTTAACCTCACCTTAGCACTAGCAAAAATCCTCCTGGGGTGTGAACTATTATGTCGCACCATTAAATTGGTTAAGGACTAGATATCACATGCCAATGGCCTCTAAGAAACTGATATAGAAGTGAAGCTACCCACACTCACTACCTTCCGACTCAAGGCATCCTCTACTATGTTTGCATTACCTAAATAATACAAAATAGAGATGTGATAATACTTAAAAACTACATCTATCTGTGTTGCCTAGAGATAAACTATCTGTGGGTCATAATATTATGACCCTACAATTATCCATAAAAATATCATAATGCACGCCATAAAGATAATGCCTCCAAATCTTAAGTGCAAAACTTCCGCTGCCAACTCCAAATCGCTAGTGAGGTAGTTATGCTCGTGCATCTTCAATTGTCTTGATATATAAGTAATAAATTGATATACTGCATTAAAACACAACCCAAACAACACTAGAAGCATCAAAATAAGCAGTCAATCCATCACCCTCAATAGGAAGAGCCAATATAGGATCGATAGTGAGAAATCCCTTGAGCTTTTTGAAGCTCAACTCACATTGCTTAGCCCATTAAAAAGTAACCTCCTATCTAGTCAATCTGGTCATTGGTGCTGCAATAGTAGGAAAAACCCCAGTGAATCATCCATAGAATCAGAAAAACTAATAAATCCATGAACCTCAGAAGGAGATGTAGGCCTAGCCCAAAAATGAATAGCCGTAATATTTGTTGGGTCCACCATAATTCCAACCATTCACGACATGTTTAGGGAATGTCACTAACTTAAGATAGAACTCACACTTAGACAATTTGGTAAAAATCCTATGATCTCTTAATGTTAGGAGAACAATCCTCAAATGTTGCATATTCTTCTCTCTATTCCTCAAATACACTAGGATGTCTTCGATGAACACAATCATAAAGAAATGCAAATAAAGGATGAAGACTCGATTCATCAAATAAATAAATGTTTCTGGGGAATTGGCCAACATTAAAGACATCACCAAAAGCTCATATTGACTATATGGGGTCCTAAAGGTTGTCTTTGGGATATCCTCAACTCGAATACTAAACTAATGGTAACCGAACCTCAATTGAATCTTAGAAAGCACAGCTAATCCTAAAGCTGGTCAAATAAATCACCAATATGAGGCAGAGGATACCTATTCTTCAATGTCAACTTATTAAGATGCCTGCAATCAATACACATATGCAAGGAACCATCATTTTCATTATAAACAAAATAGGAGCTCCCCAAGACATCACACTCAGTCTAATAAAAACCTTACCAAGAAGATCCCAAAGCTGAGAATTTAGTTCCTCAAGCAAGGCAGGAGCCATACTAAAAGGTTTAAAAGAAAAAGGTTGGGTGCCCCATTCAAGAACAATAACAAACTCCGGAGGAAGATAAGGAAAATTGATATGGAAAATATAAAAAAAGCTCGTAAACTATAAGAACAGAGTCAAGAAATGAACTCTTAACACTAACATACTAAATATAAGTAATTTAAGATTGCCAACCCCTCAAAATATGTATTTTAGCCTGAATAAAAGAAATAATCCCCATCGGCTCACGTCTAATAGCTCCCTACCACACAATCGGGGCTATGTGGGGCATGACTAAGGTAATAATCTTAGAAAAATAATCCAAGACCATATGATAATAGGATAACCAGTCCATTCCTAAAATCACATCAAAATCCACCATGTCTAACATAATAAAATAAGCCTAAGAATCAAATAATCGAGCATTCACAACACATAATCTATAAGGCTGATCCATACTAAAAGGTCATATACATACATAGGAGTAGATATACATAATAGCTCAAATAAAAAATCCCTGATTACTCTAACCCTAAGATATAATTAGCAAACACATAAGAATAAATGGATCTCAGATCAAAAATAGAAAAAATCAAATGATGGCATACTAAAATTAAACCTATCATAATAGCATCCGAAGACTTAGTCTTGAGCCTAGCAGGTACAGCATCCTACTGACCATGTCCACCACCTGGTTGGGATTCTAACTAATCTTTTATCCTACCTGCCTGAGGACCACCATGAAAACCCTAGGGACCATCCCAATGACCATGTAGTCCACCTCTAGTTAGGGAAGGAACTACCCTAACTGGTGGAACACTCTTCGCTGTAGGAACCATCACTTCATGACTAGGTCACTCTCTCAATAAATGGCTAATGGCCCAACAACCATAACACACCCCAGGTGCTACACTAAATTTAGAAGATTTGACTGACTCAGAATAACCACCACAACTAGAATAACTAGGAGATGAACCTCTTAGAGGCTGACCACTTCCATTGCCAGGACAATCATTGCAACTAGACTGGCCTTCATCAATTATCTAAAGTAAAGCATGAACGGACCTACAATACTAACCATGGTTCTGATAAATTTACATAGAGGGTACCTACTTTGAGAACCCCTACTCTAAAACATGAGCCACTACGGCTCCCACTTAAACTACACTGATTGCGGCCCCTTATAACTTTCTCCTCGGGCCTCCTAATAAATTTTCTCTATAACCTACATATGATCAAAAACCTCAGCAAATGACCTACCCACCATAATACAACTTTGAGTAGACATGTGAAGAAGGAGGCATACACCTCGAACAAGTCACTGAACTCGCTTGTACTCATTCATTAATAGATGTAGAATGCCAAACCAACTCATAAAATCTAGCCTTATACTCTAGAACAGTCACGGATCCATGCTTCAACCTTGAGAGCTACTTTCTTAGAAAATTCCAAATACTACAAGCCAGATACTTCTCTATGAAGAAATCAGAGAACTAAACCTATATCAATGCGGGTGATCCAGCTTGCCTAGAATCAATGTGAGTTCTCTACTACTATCAAGCAACAAAAGTCAACTGAAAAGTAGTGTAATCTGCACCATGAGTCTTGTCTAGGTCTAAATTATAGTCTTTTATCACAAGGAATACAGAACTCATATGCATCCTTGTTCGGTACACCAGAAAACCTAGGCGATGTTAATCTCAAAAATCTACATAAAATATTGTTCTTCTCAATAGATATAATAGGCTAAGAAACCACCAGTGTAGAAAGGGCCTTAAATTTGGGTGTTGCATCTATAAGATGCGCCCCTACCTTAGTAATACTCTAATCCACAAACTTTGGACTATCAGATATGCATTACCAACCAATACTAATATCTAAACTAATGTATCCATGAGTGCTAAATAATAAATAAATCTTGGTGAATCCTAGGCTAATCCCTGACCTACCGCTGGTTGGGAAAAAGAATATATGACTCAAGCATAGAAAATGGATTTGGTGAAGGTCCCTTATACTAATTACTAGTTGGAGATGCATCTTTAGGCTGTCTTTGACCTTTATTTCATCTAAAAACTGTGATAGGATCCCTAGTCGTAGACTTAAAGTCCTTATTTTCATAGAGGTAAGAAGTATACTAGTTATCTGTAAAAGAGTGAAACCATAGGAAACTTTAGAACTAACTCAGACTCTTAGCACAAAGAGAGTGAAAGAAGTAAAGAAATCCAAAGAATATTTTGTAGCTGCTCGAAGATAAGGAACAGATGCCATTATTCAAATTCATGGGACTTTACTAAAAAGTTGCTCTTGTACCAACAATACTGGTGAAACTAGAACTCTGATATCAATTTGTTGCAACCTATTTTACGAGTCTTGATGGAACCTACTTTATCCCACCATTAGGAAAGCTAAACAGTATCTCTTACCTAGAAGTAATGGGCTAATTTTGTAGAAAAAAGGCATAAAAGCAAAAAAATTCAAGGAAATACTTACCACAGTAATTTAAGCAATAATAATAGTCTAAAATATAGGTAAGATAACAATAATGATCACACGACCTAGTAGTATCGGTATAAGAGCCACTAGAAAAAAGAATACAAGTACTATAATAGTAAATATACATTTGTCCCGAATAATGAAAGACTAACAAAAGTAGAAGAAGGAGAAAAGAGAAATTCCATATTTGAGATCACACCCTGTCTTTGAACTCTAAACAACACATTTGTCACATCAGTGGTGGCCTCTAGTACTCAAATCTATACCAAAAAGGTACAAAAGTGTAATATAATACCAAAGCCACAAGTACTCGGTAGGAATCATAGGCCTACTAAGCTAAATCATAAAATAATAATAATAAAGATATATGATTAATACGCTAAGTTAAGGTAAAAAGTTAAAATTGGAATGATGCTCCAACAGTGTAAATAAATAATTTGAATATACATAACATAAAAGAAAACATAATTAATTCTACAAGATTGACCCACATAAGCAAGTAAGTGTAGAAAAGTAAATAACCCAATGTTGGCCCCCATAATCTAGGATGGTGCAATCAAGAAAGTAAATATCTAAAATTTCATAAATTTACCAAATATCAAGCCACAACCGTGAATCCATCTTTTCCATAACATAGCATAAATAACCTCTCACTGCCAGACTCTATATGGAACTCATACATTTATTATTATTTTCCAAACTTGAATTGGAACTCATGTCATCAATTGCCAAACATGAATAGAAACTCAATATTAATAAATTGCTAGACTTAGACCGAAACTAGCAAAAACTCCCAAGTACCAATATAGCATATAAATAAATAACATACTCTCTTAAACTCTACAATATTAAATATAAATATATAAAAGACCCAATTAGTCTAATAGGAGTTGATAAGAATCTGGGGCTAAAATGATCCAAAGGGGCCTACTTCTAATTCTCGAAATCTATTTTAAGGAAAATTCTACTGCTAACTATGATAATGTATCAAAATTAAATTTTAGAATATAAAGAAGCCACAATTATCCCAAAGATAGTAGTTCTACCGAAACATGAATAACCAAGTCAATTACACCTAATTTACAATTCCATAACAACCTAAATAATCCAAATAATACTAATTATACCAATTATACCTACAATACCTAAATCCCATCCCATATATACCATAATACAATAAATATTCTATGAATTATCTCAATCTTTGAGGAAGTTAAACCTAGCCTACCTAGACGCTATATAAAATCCCGATGAAGTTGTTAAATCGTCAATTTTCCTTCCTAGAAGCTACCACATGATGCCATGATACCAAAATAAAAATCTGCTAATGAATATGAGAAAAATGGTGCCCATTTTGCATTTTCATGCTTCAAGTCCAAAATTGCATAAAAGACCCCGGTGTGGCTCATATTTAGAATCGCAGTTTCAAAACTGACTATGCCTCTCTCTATGCTCAAGGAACATCAACCACAAAGAATAGGTAATTTTCTTGATAAAATTGTGTTACAATCAACCCATAGATATTCTTGGGATTTGGGGGAAATTGTGATAAATTAGACATGTAATGAATACTTACAATGAATTCGGAGAAGAAATTAGTAATTCAAACTATGAACACCCCAAAATCTCCTATCAATATTTCTCCCAAGTTCCTATATGTTCTAGGGTTTCTAGTCTTTAACTTGTGTGCAAAATGGGATAAAACCAAGCTAAGTAGGGAATTTATAAGGTTCCAACTGCTGTTAAATTGGGAACTGGGATGCTTTAGCGATCCCCGCTAATGTTCCTTGGTGATGCTAAAATGGTACCCATGCTTATCTATCAAGACATTAAAGAAAACAATCTAGTGCTAAAGCAACACATTTTGAGCTTTGATAGACATTAAAGAGCCTGGGAGGCCGCTAAACTGCTCAAAGGTCCACTTTAACGGTTGCACCAACTGAATGCAATCGCTGGAGACTTGGTATTTTTCTAAGTCTTCGTCGATCCCTCGGTATTCATTTGGAATCTCATATATGTAAAAAAAACTATGCCACCCTATCAAATTCAACATTACATACTCAATGGCATAGTTAAAATTTCCATCTAGGGTCATTACGACAAAAAGTGGGCCCCACACCCAAGTGCCATTTTTCTTAATACTTGAGAAATAGTCCAAAATGTGTTTGGAATCCTTGGTACCTTAACCAAAGGTTAACCTAGACAAAAATAAATGTTCCAAATTATTGGAACTATCAGAAATAATGTACGAGGTTGTCTGGCTAATATTTTAACCTGGTAGCCAATTTTAACCATTGAGGACTTCAAAATAGTGAATTCGCTCAAAAAATAAAACAAATTGTCATGTGACCAAAATGTCAGTGCCAGAAAGTCATAAATGACTTGTGCCAAATATAGGAAAGCTCAAAATGATAAAAATGAGAAGACATGTAGAAAATGGCCTAGAGGGTCGTTGCACCTGAATCTTTTTTGATTTTACTAGCTATTCATACCCAACTTTTTATGCATTAATATGATTCCACGCTCAACTTATGAAAATTAGGTAAGTTGAGGTGCAAAAAGTCCAAGGAGGGATTAGGACAAAAGCAAATATTGTAAATGATGGGAAGGTGAATAGGTTTGTTCAATGAAAAGGTCTACTTGGGCTCAAATTTCAGTATTAACATATATGACATTTTTTTGGGAGAATTTTAGGCTTTTAGTGGACTAATTGAAGAATGACTTCTGATTCTTTCCTAACCTCCTATCCTATGACATTAATAAAACTAACAATGCATGTTTTATATCGCACACACGCTGACTAGATAAGGTGTTATACACACTTGGCTCTGGGCTACATATTTATTTACTACTTATATGATTCATACAAGTTAGTCTGTGATTATAAATCTCATAATTCTAAAGCCATTAAGAGATCCAAATATTTTTTGTATTCAAGTATGCACACAACAAAACACAAAACAAAAAAATATTCAGAGGGGTGTCATCTAACCATAAAAAATAGTTGCATGCTCGATTTTGTTTTACTACACTGAGTTCTCTTACTTATCATTTGGTAAGACAAATAACACCAAAATAAAAAAACAAACACAAATAAACTTCTAAACATGTTAGTCCTACTAGATAGCGCTTAGAAACACGATAACAAAAACTTCCAAGAGGACATATTGACCCACAGGTCCCCCCCCCCCCCCCCCCCCTGCCCTTATAAAATAAGCATGAGTCTTTCCCAATGTATTAGACCTAAGTAAAAAAAAAAAGTTAGGAACATACCTGTGGTACCTACGCGTGTGGGTCTACATTTGATCAAAATAACAATAATAAAAAATATAGGAATAATAAGGAATTTGGGTTATCTCTCAAGTAGCATCTGATTTAATATCGCAATATTTACTCAGACTTTATCAAGATATACCTTATATTGGCTTATAATGTCCTGTAACTTGTTTATCATCAAAACCACCCTCATGTCCTTTGGTTGTTTCATATCTCTACAAATGTTAAACGTGGTGAATTTCATATCACTCTAATTCATATCAACCTTTTCCCTATTGATGGATAAAAATGGTCTTTCAAAAATTATAGTTATCTTAAAGTTGGCCTCACAATTTAAAACAACCAAATAAGCCAAGAAGATCAATTTTCTTCCTCAACCTAAACATCAAACAATATGCACATAGGATTCTTAATCGTATGATGTGCCATTACTAACCTATCATTATTTGGTCAGGCATTCCCAAGCTTAAGTTTTTTAACATGACTAGCTGCATTAACGCTGCAAGCAACATTAAGTTAATTCTTATGCCTAGGTCAAACAAAGCTTTGGCAAAGTTTACTAACCAAATTATTCATGGGATTATGAAGGTGTTAAGGTCATCGTTTTTTTGCACAAGACTATGAGACACAATTGCACTAAAATGGTGCAAATTATCAATCAACTCATTACTGGCAGTTGTCTTCTTTGTGACCAGCTTTTTTATAAACTCTGCATATCCTGACTCTTGTTTGTAAGCTTATAGTAATGGGATGTTTATTAAAAGTTTCTTCAAAATCAAATAAGCTTATGGAATTTTCCATTTCCCCCTTCTTCTTCATGCAATGGAGGAATGGACGTGGATGCTTTCGAATGGAAGTTAGAATCTTTGAGGCTTCCCCTTCATTGCTTGTTTCAATGCTTACCTATTTTTCATAAGTTTAAGGCTTTTCAATAACTTTTAGACTCTCTACCTAATAATAGTTTTATTTTCACCTACTTTTTTCTTGATACATTTAGGAAAACATGGAGGAAGTTTAGGGAATAAAATATATTTATTAAGAACTTCCTTTACCTTTCGTGACATTTATTTGCTCTTCTAGTGTAACATGAATACCCAAAACTTATTTGGGTTCCTCAACAAAAGACATCCTATTTATAGTTGTGATAGTTATACAATAAGAATCATTTTGGGGTTTTGGATGGAGGTTCTCAAAAGTGTACCTTTTTTATGTTGATTCAATGCAATAGTAATCTAACAAAACTATTGCTAAAGATGCTTAATGGTGGCATCATATGATTTAACCTTTTGGATCAACCCCAAAATATCTATAGTATTCTTATTAAGGCAATCTTCAATTTTCCCTACCCCTTTCATAGCTTTTTAAAACATGTCTTCCATTATCCAATTGCTCTAACCAGTATCTATATTTCCAGGAGAAGCATAAAGGACACTTCTATTTTTGTAGTCATCCAACTTTTCAAATCACCATTTTGAAACCTACTCCAGTTGTCATGATCAAATTTATGAGTCATAATGGCACCTACTTTATCCTGGCAGTAGGTAAGTAGGACCATAGCCTGGAACTAACGGCAATAGGCTAACTTGGATGAAAGGGTCCTAAATTGGTTGGAAATAATATTAAAAGAGTTAAAACAACAAATAAGTAGTCATAATAGTTTAATAGATAGATAATAGTGTAACAACCATTATAACACTTAATAATGTCAATATAAGAGCTACTACAAATAAACCATAGGTATTGACTAGTCAAATACAATCTATCTCAAAAATGAAAGACTAGACCTAGATACATAAAAGGAGAAAGGCAACTCTGGCTATGAGAGATCACCCAAGTCTCCAAAAATCAACTCTTCAGAATGGCTGAATCACCGATGCTAACTAGTACTCGGATCTACACTAAAAGGGTACAAAATTGTAGTATAAGTACAAAAACTACGGGTACTCAGTAAGCATCATTGGCTGGCTGAGCTAAATCATGATATAAATATAATAAGATAACGATAAAGTAAACTAAGTCAAGATAATAAGGAAAAAATATAAATAAGGCCAACACTATATTTACATAAATAAATAAATAAATCAATACAAAATAGTAACACAAAGATCACACAACTATAACAATATGATTGGCCTCCATAATCTAATAAGTGCAGTAGAGTAAATAATCTAACACAGGCCCCAATAAGCCTGCAGAGTTCAATAAAGTAAGTAAATAACCCAGTGATAATGAATTACCGATTACTGTGCCATAACCAAGTATCCATAAAAAACATATCATATTATATATAACTCCTAAAATGTTGGATTTGATCTAGAACTCAATAGTGTCATTATTATTACCATCATTTGTCAGACTTGAATTGGAACTCATACTAAAAATATTATCATCAAATGTCGTACTCGAATCAGAACTCATATATGTATCATTATAATCATCAATTGCCGGACTCGAACCGAAACTCATATTATCAATATCTTCATCAATTGCTAGACTTAAACCTGAACTTATATATTATTAGACCATATCAATAGACCATAAAATAAACCATAATCAAAATTCATATCATTTAAAACAAGAATTATCCACCAAAACTTACCCAAAATTAGCACTAACTCTCAACTACTAAACTAGCATAATCAATAAATGTCTAATCTCTTAAAAGTCCCAAAGTAGCATTAATAAGGGTAAATAGTGCATAATTAAGTCTACAAAGGCTAAGCAAAGTCTTGGCCTAAGGTGGGCTGAAGGGACCAAATTCTAATCCTCGAAATCTATTTTAGGCAAAATTTACCCCAAAATAGGCTAAGGTATGTATATTCATTTATAGAAGTTAAACAAGCCCATATAATACCTAAGATAGCATTTATCCTAAAATGTGAGCAACTCAGAGAATTTTTCCTAAATTACAATTTCAAGATAGCCTAAATATTCCAACTAACCCAAGTATTTTTAATCATCCTACTCCTTCTTATCTAGTTCATGTCATTTTTATATTTAGAGATAGACTTTTGTCCTTTTGGACTACTATTATATCTTTTGACATTCTAGATGTATGTAGTAGTTCTTACACTGTGACACTAGGTTTTGAGATATTTTATGGTATCTTTGGTTATGTACATTTTCTTTTTGGTTTTGCTTTTAAAAACTTGCCTTTGTTTTTGGTATTGATTTCTTATTTCATATCAGTTTTGGTGATAGGATTACATGCCAAGGCTTGTCATGATAAGCGCCATGAAAACCCTTGGTTTTTGGTCATGAAAAATTGGTATCAGAGCATCAAGGTTTCATTAGTCTCATTAGTGTAAGGATGACATGTCTAGTAGAGTCTCATGGATTGATATGTAGACGTCCATATCTATCTTTGAGAGGCTATAACATATCTTTAGGAAATTTCCTTATATTTGTTAATGTCTTACGAATCTTTCATACCTTGTGTTCTAAATATTATTTCACATTTTTTTGCGTTGATGGTGAGGAATAGATCTCTTGAGGCTAAAAATACAAAGACATTATTCGAATAGAAAGCTCAGTATAGAGGGAAAGTGCGAGTTGTGGACGGGCTTAATGTAACGACCTGAAATCGTCTCCCGGGATGTCACACGGTGCTTAAGGCGACAAGTAGCCCCAAGCTAAACCTTAGATCTAGTTTCTACCAATAACACTCAATTCAAGATGAAATAGATTCAACACTCGCATAGTCATATCATATGAAAGGAAATACGGGAAAGATACTCGATCCATATGACCATAATACAGAGAAACCTCAACAAAACCACAATTTCGAACCCTCGACATATCACAAGTATGATACTAGTATGACAAAACCTCTACGAGTTGAAAACTAGAGAGCCGTTGGGACAGGTCCCCAACTGACTTGAAATCAACTGAAGATAAAACATAGTCTCTCAAATATAGAAAATATTTGAAGATCAGCCCTTGAACCATGAGGACTCACCACTGTAGACAACGTAGGCAAGGTACTCGAACAATCATGGATGAGGCTGGAACTGAGCACCTAAACCTATATTATAAGACAATGTAGAATATAGACATATATGTGAATCAGTACTTTGGAATGTATTGAGTATGCAGGGGTGAATGCATATGTATAAAAATAGTACCGATCTTCTTCAATCAAATCATGTATGCAAAATGAGATGACTCACATGGCTTGAGCAAGTATAAAATATAAAGCTCATAAATCAGGTAGAATGAGGCATGCAACACAAATCTCGTGAGTCATCACTCTTTAACCTTAAAAATCAGAAATCTTCTATTATTCTCAATACCCAAAGGCTAAGGACTTTGAACAATACTTTCAACTCATGTATATGTCTCATGGAGAGTAAAACCTCTTCAATACTCAATATTTCATAATTATTTAGAACTCATATACTTGGAATTCAGAATCATATGACTTGGAAACATATTTGAAGGAATTTCATTCACCTTTGGGAAATATCTCGTTTCAAGCTTTAGGAAAATCATTCAATCTCAAATGGAAAAGTATTCTATCTCAAAGAAATAACTTATCTGAAAGATTTATGAAAAGTACTATATCAAGGGAAGATATTTTTATTTGGGGAAATAACCCACCTCAAGGAAGCACTTTAATTAAGGAAAAACATAAAAATTCCACCATTTAGGAAAATAACTCATAAGAAGGGAAAATAAGTATCAAATTTTGAAGTTTAAAAGGGTAAGGGAGGTTCTCGTAACCAACATAAACCATGCGAGCTACATGGAGTCCAACGTTTTGTCCTTCTAAAAAGGAGACCCCACGTTGGGGAGGAGCGTCATACTCTTGCCAGGGAGTATAACCTAGGTCTATTGATCACTAAATGAAACTCGGCCTCGGGCCCCATCATAATCATCATAAACTCAACCTCAGGTCCAACCTACGGTGGCACGTAGTTTTGGGGTAAGAAACCGTAGTGACTTACCGACTCGGTGCTAAGTACTACTCCCTTTAGATTATCTGCACACATCTCATAAAAATCCACTTTTAGAATAATCTCATGGTTCACCACGAACCCAATAATCAAATTGATAATCTCATATGATGAAGTGGATTGCAAAGTTTTTGGACCATTAGGTCGATTCATTTCTCAATCATCTCAAAATACTCAAATCATAGGTGCTTATAGCACAAGAGTTCATAATTTCACAAGTCTCAAATAGGGCTTACTAACCCATAATTCAATCTTAAGTTAAAGCTCATCAAAAGAATAATATATAGCATATAGGTTCATAAATCATGTGGAAATCTAGGAATTTCAGCAATTTATCTCAACATCTCAATATAGTCATATGCTTCAATATCTCAGCATTGCAAATATTAGCTTCTCAAGGAGTAAAATCATGGGGTTTATACCCAGCTGTAAATTCTCAATGAAACATGCAGAAATCATGCCATTTGACTCTTAATTCATGAGAAATATCAAGATAATGCATTCAATAATCATGGGTAAAAAACCCCAATTCAAATTCATGTTAAAACCTCATAGATTTCAGGAAATTCATATTGTAAATAAGCCTTGTTCAAAACCCCACATACCTTGAATTAGAAGCTTTGGATGAACTCTCACATGTGGAACTCTATTCGTGCTCTTGAATGAGGGTTCTTGACGCCTTTGACTTGGGAACCTTGAATCTCGACTCAATTTAGAAAATCCATGGTGGATTCTTAAGAGTCTTGGAAGAGGTTTTGGATACTTAGGGTTTTTTATGAAAGAAAACTTGAGAAAACCCTCATAGGATGCTTGTAAACGGCCTTGATTTGGTGTTTAAAAGATTTTATAGGCTTGAAAAAATTCCAAAGTGCCTTTTTTCGCTCTTGCACGAATCTGGAAAAATTAAACTGGGAACCCGATTTCATAGGCAACTGCAATGCACCACTTATTGCGGTGGCTCACTGGAAATTGACTATTGGTAAACTGGGAGTCCCCGTGATGTGGAACCATAGCGTTGTCCCACTACTTTAGACCTGGAACTCCCCCGTGATGCGCCACAATCGCGGGGTTCTACTGGAAATTAACTATTGGAAAATTGGGCTCCTCCGCCATGTACCACTATCGTGGAGTCCTACTGAAAATCAACAATTGCCAAATAAACCCTCTCCGCAACGCGCCAATCACTTAAATGATACAGTTTTATGACTAAGGCTAAAATTAGCTATAACTTCTTATTCGGGTATTGGATTTGGGCAAATCTTATATCGATGGAAATCTTATCGAATTTCCTATGTGATAAAAAGTCAAAATTAGGGAAATTCTATGTAGTTAACATGATACCCACTTAGGAAACCACTTCTCAATCTTTTAGGGCCAAAATCATGCCTTACTTGACATGCCCTAAGACACAGATTACGAAGGAACTTTATGGGGCCTTACAATATCTCCCCCTTGGGAACATTCATCCTCGAATGTCGCTAGTTAGGCTAGGAATACAGGAAAAATAGAGTGGACATAGATGAAACAATTGCTAAACGGTTCAAGATCTTTCTAAACTCAAGAATACTACAGAAAAAGCAAGAACTCATACAAGGATAGATGCATAGTTGAACTTTAGATTAGGAGAGCTGAATCAAGGAAAAATAATACCTTCGGCTTGGTCTGAACCCGCAGAAAAGAGGTGTGGTTACTCGGCTCGCATGTCTGCTTCTACCTCCCAAGTAGCACCCTCAACAGATTGGTTCCTCCATAACACATTGACCAAGGGAACCTCTTTATTCCTCCGCCTACGAACTTAAAAGTCTAGGATCTCAATAGGAATTTCATTGAAGGAAAGACTATCCTAAATCTCAGCACTCTCTGAAGGATCAACCATAACAGAATCATCAATATGCTTCTTGAGCATGTAGACATGAAAGATAGGATGAACGACTGATAATTCTGAGGGCAACTCAACCTCATAGGCCACTTTACCAACATGGCTCAAGACTCTATATGGGCCAACATAATGAGGACTAAGCTTTCCCTTCTTACCAAACCTCTTCACCCTTTTTATGGGTGAAATCTTCAAATACACCAAATCTCTCACCTCAAACTCAAGATCTCTCCTCCTCACATCTATACAAGACTTTTGACAACTCTGAGCGGTCTTCAACCTTTCTCTAATCAGCTTAACTTTCTCCATAGCTTTAAAAACAGCATCAGGCCCACACGCGGCAGCTTCACCCTCTTCCAACCAACCTATGGGTGATCTACACCTCTTACCATACAAGGCCTCAAACGGTACCATCTCAATGCTAGCATGGAAACTATTATTGTAGGCAAACTCTATCAATGGAAAATGCTCATCCCAACTACCTTTGAAATCAAGAGCGCATGCCCTCAACATATCCTCTAAGGTCTGAATGGTCCTCTCAGCCTGACTATCTATCTGCGAGTGAAAATCTGAGCTCAAAAGAACTTGCGTGCCAAGACTTGGCTGAAATGCCTTCCAAAATTGAGAAGTAAATTGAGTACCCCAATCTGAAATGATAGACTAGGGAACTCTATTCAGCCTAACCAACTCCCGAATATACAATCTAGCATAATCCTCAGTTGTATAAGATATGTGCACGGGAAAGAAATGTGCGAACTTAGTCAACCTATCCACAACACCCAAATGTAATCATGATGACAGCGCAAAAGAGACAACGCAGTTACGAAGTCTATATTCACCATCTCCCACTTCCAAGTGGGTGTACTAAACTCTTGCAACACACCACCTGATCTTTGGTTCTCTACCTTAACCTGTTGGTATGTTGCACACTTTGCTACAAACTCGACTATGTATTTTTCATACCATTCCACCAATTGATCTCCCATAAGTCACTGTACATCTTAGTAGTGTCGGGATAAATGGAATAACATATGCCATGTGCTTCAACCATAATTCTCTACCGCAATTCATCAACACATGGGACACACAACCTACCATGCAATATCAACACACCATCTACCCCTTGCGAGAAAGCCTCTACCTTATGGTCCTTAACTGACTCTTTCAATTTGACCAAACTAGGATCCCTATCTTGCTTCTCCTTCACTTCCGAAACTAAAGAGGATTTGGAACTACTCTGCACGAATGTAGTCCCTTTCGCTGAATCAAGCAATCTAACACCCAACCTGTCCAGACAATGCACATCATAAGCTAACTCTCTTTTACCTTCCTCTATATATACAACACTACCCATGGACAATCTACTAAGGGCATCCGCCACGACATTGGCCCTGCCCGCGTGATACAACACACTCATATCATAATTTTTCAATAACTCCAACCACCTCATTTGCCTAAGAGGCAACTCCTTCAGGGTAAACACATACTGCAGGCTCTTATGATTAGTAAACACATCAACATGGACACCATAAAGATAGTGTCTCCAGATTTTCAAAGCAAAGACCATAACAGCTAATGCAAGATTATGGGTCGGGTAGTTATTTTTATGCAGCTTCAACTGTCTAGAGGCATAGTCTATAACCTTACCTCTTTGTATCAACACATAACCCAAACCAACTCTAGAGGCATCACAATACACCAAAGTGAGTCAATTCTTCAACTCTTGAAAAATCTTCTCACAAGAATTGGACCACTAGAATTTAACCTTCTTTTGGGTCAATCGGGTCATAGGAGACGCAATGAAAGAGAAACCCTTAACAAAATGATGGTGATAGCTAGATAGACCCAAGAAACTCCTATTGTCAGATCGATAAATTTGTCTAGGACAATTTCTAATGCTTTCTATCTTTTGGGGATCAACTCTAATACCCTCGACTAAAACAACATGACCCAGAAAGGCTATAGACCTTCGCCAAAATTCATATTTACTAAATTTGGCAAACAACTGGTGATCTCTAAGAGTTTGCAAGACAATTCTAAGATGAGCTACATGGTCGTTCTCATCATGGGAATACACAAGGATGTCATCTATAAAGACAATGACAAACATATCAAGGTACTACTTGAACACTCGATTCATGAGGTCCATGAAGGCTGCTGGGGCATTGGTTAGCCCAAAAGACATGACTAGAAACTCAAAGTGACCATAGCGGGTTTGGAAGGTTGTCTTTGGAATATCACATTCCCTCACTTTAAGTTGATGATAGCCAAATCTAAGGTCTATCTTGGAAAAATAACTTGCACCTTGCAACTAATCAAACAGGTCATCAATTCTTAGAAGAGGATACTTATTTTTGTCTGTGACCTTGTTCAGTTGATGGTAGTCAATGCACATACACAAAGATCTATCTTTCTTTCGCACGAATAAAATGGGTGTGCCCCAAAGAGAAATATTGGGTCCAATGAAACCTTTATCTAAGAGGTCCTTGATTTGTTCCTTCAATTCTTTAAGATCTGTAGGTGCCATATGGTATGGCGAAATAGAAATAGACTGAGTGTCGGGAAGAAGGTAAATTTTGAACTCTATCTCTCTATCGAAAGGTACCCCTAGGAGATCTTCCAGAAAGACATCGGGGAACTCATTAACAATGTCTACCAACTGGATAGTTGTAGTCTAGGACTTAGTGTCTTTGACTCTAACTAGGTGGTAGATGCAACCTTTTGATATAAGCTTTCTGGCGTTTATATAGGAGATAAAATAACTCTTGGGAGATACCAAACTCCCAGACCATTCAAACACTGGGTCATCAGGAAACTAAAACTTGACCACACGGGTACAATAATCTATAGATGCATAACTAGAATGAAACCAATCCATACCTAGAATAAGGTCGAAATCTATCATGTCTAACTCTATCAAATCCTTAAGTATGACTCTATGAAGCACAGTAATAGGGCAATTTCTATACACTTATTTAGTAACAATAGACTCCCCTACTGGTGTAGAAACTAGGAAAGGCTCAAAAATCTTTTCGAGACTCATTTTGAAATTCACAACCATAAGTAGGGTCATATAAGAGAGATTTGACCCGGGGTCCAACAATACATAAACATCAAGACAGAAGACACGGAGCATACTAGTAATATCATAAGGAGAGTTCTCCTGCTCCCAATGGGGTGACAAGGCATAGAGCCTATTCTGGCACTGACCGCCAGCGGTTCTAGAAGAAGCACCCTGAGTAGGGATGGGAAAAAGTACCGAAGATGGTGCGCTAGCAGCCTGTGCCTGAGGTCGGGTGTCTCTATTCCCCTATCTAGCATGGGGGAAATCTCTAAGTCTATTGCCCTACTTTCCATAACCAAAACAACCCCTCAAATCTCTGAAACATTCCCCAAGGTAATTCCTACTATATTTGGCACAAGGAGGATAACGGGGCCGGTTACCAACACTGTTCTACGACCCAGACAGGAAAGGCCTACTTTCTTGCTCCAGCCTACTTCTAAGCATGAGAGCACTAGCTGATAAAGGCACGAGAATAGACGGGCATCCCTAAAACTAAAGGAGGCTCCCTCCGTGGAACCTAGGCCGACTATACCCATGTTGCTCAAATCTAACCCTCTTGCTATCCCTTATTTTTTCTCTCTCTCTAACCTTATCCGCCTCTATTTACTAGGCATGTATCATCAACCTAGCCAAATACATATCCTTGTGCAATATCATAGCCCTACATTTCTTCAGTGCCATCCCAGAAACACCGGTCACAAACTTACTCATACTAGCTCGAGTGTCAGAAATCAAATCAGGAGCATACTTGGCCAACTAATTAAACTTCAGGTAGTACTCCTTAATAGTCATTGATTCCTGCCTCAAGTTCATGAACTCCTCAATCTTTTCCTTCCTCATCTCATATGGAAAGAACTAGTCCAAGAAGGCACCTTGGAAAACTTGCCAAGTCATAGGAGTGGCATTATCACCTCTACCCTTCTTCCATGATACAACCCAATCATAAGCAATGTCCTTTAGTCTATAGGATACCAGCTCAACACTTTCTTCTTCCAAAACATACATCACCTCAGTGATCTTCCTCACCTCCTTCAAGTATAAATGTGTATCCTCATCCGCCTTGAACCCATTGAACTCAGGTGGATTCATCCACATAAAATCATGAATCCTAGTTGTGGCTATATCACCAACCTACTAATTAGCAACTGAGGACTGGTTATTGGCTCTAACATTAGTGGTGACTTCTTGGGTTAACGCCTGAAAGGCCACCCTAAACTCGACATGGGACACCATCTCATTCAAAGGATCAATAGGTGGGGGTTGATCATAATTTTTCCTATGAACATTTTCTCTTTAAAGAGGCATTTTCAAAAAATAGAAGAGCACGGGCCATTGATAAGAGGGACAACTGTAGGCATGATAGAATCTGAAAAAACAAACAACTTTTTCCTAAAACATCTCGTAGCCTCGTGCTCATAGATGTCGCATTCTACACACCGATGATCAAGACTCTACTCAACACGGCTTGTCAGACTCCTAAGGACTCCTTAGAAACCTTAGGCTCTGACACCAAGTGTGTAACGACCTGAAATCGTCTCCCAGGATGTCACATGGTGCTTAAGGCTACAAGTATCCCCAAGCCTACCTTTAGAACCAGTTTCTACCAATAACACTCAATTCAAGATAAAATAGACTCAACACTCACATTGTCATATCACATAAAAGGAAATAGGGAAAAGATACTTGGTCCACATGACCATAATATAGAGAAACCTCAACAAAACTACAATACCGAACCCTCAACACATCACAAGTATGATACTAGTCTGATAAAACATCTACGAGTTGAAAACTAGAGAGCCACTGGGAAAGGTCCCCATCTGACTCGAAATGAACTGAAGATAAAACATAGTCTCTCAAATACAAAAAAATCTGAAGATCGGCCCTCGAACCATGAGGACTCACCACTGCAAAAAACATAGGCAAGGTACTCGAAGAATTACAGATGAGGCTGGGACTGAGCAGCTGAACCTACATTATAAGACAATGTAGCACATAAACATATATGTGAATCAGTACTATAGAATGTACTGAGTATATGGGGGTGAATGCATATGTATAAAAATAGTATCAATCTTCAATCAAATTATGTATGTAAAATGAGATGACTCATATCGCTTGAAAAAATACAAAATATAAAGCTCATAAATCATATAGAATGAGCCATGCAACACAAATCTCGAGAGTCATCGCTCTTTAACCTTAAAAATCAAAAATCTTCTCTTATTCTCAATACCCAAAGGATAAGGGAGTTTGAATAATACTTTTAACTCATGCATATGTCTCATGGAGAGTAAAACCACTTCAATGCTCAATATTTCATAATTATTTAGAACTCATATACTTGGAATTCGGAATCATATGACTTAGAAACATATTTGAAGGAATTTCATCACCTTAGGAAAATATATCATTTCAAGATTTCGAAAAATCATTCTATCTCAAATGGAAAAGTATTCTAGCACAAGGAAATAACTTATCTCAAAACTTTATGAAAAGTAATATATCAAGGGAAGATACTTTTATTTGGGGAAATAAACCACCTAAAGGAAGCACTTTAATTAGGTAACAACTTTACAATTCCACCATTTAGGAAAATAACTCAAGGGAAGGGAAAATAAGTATCAAATTTCAAACTTTAAAAAGAAAAGGGAGGTTTTTGTAACCGACATAAACCATGCGAGCTACACGAAGTCCAATGTTTTATCCTCCAATGGAGGAGACCCCACATTTGGGAGGAGCATCATACTCTTGATACGGAATATAACCTAGGTCTAGTGATCACTAAATGAAACTCGGCCTCGGGCTTAATGATAATCATCATAAACTCAGCCTCAGGACCAACCTATGGTGGCATGTAGTTTTGGGGTAAGAAATCATAGTGACTTACCAATTCGGTGCTAAGTACTAGGGTGAAAGGGTTACCCTTGTTCAAAACTCCACATACCTTAAATTAGAAGCTTTGGATGAACTCTCACTTTTGGAACTCTATTTGTCCTCTTGAATGAGGGTTCTTGAGGCCCTTGACTTGAGAACCTTGAATCTTGACTGAATTTAGAAAATTCATAGTGGATTCTTCAGATTCTTGGAACAGGTTTTGGATACTTAGGGTTTTTTATGAGAGAAATCTTAAGAAAAAACTCATAGAATGCTTGTAAACGGCCTTGATTTGGTGTTTACAAGGTTTTATAGGCTTGGAAAAAGTCTAAAATGCCCTTTTTGGCTTTTGTATGAATCTAAAAAAATTAAACTGGGAACCCAATTTCATAGGCCACCGTGACGCACCACTCTCATGGTGGCTCATTGGAAATTGACTATTGGTAAACTGGGAGTCCCCGTGACGTGAAGCCATCACGTTGTCCCACTGGTTGGGACCTGTAACTCCTCCATAATGTGCCACTATCATGGGGTTCCACTAGAAATTGACTATTGGAAAATTGAGCTCCTCCGCGATTCGCCACTATCGCAGAGTCCCACTGGGAATTGAAAATTACCAGATAATCCCTCTCTGTGGTGCGCCTATCACTTAAATGATGCAGTTTTATGACTAAGGCTTAAATTAGCCATAACTTCTTATTCATGTGTCAAATTTGGGAAAATCACGCCTTACTTGACACTCCCTAAGACATAGAATATGAGGGAACTTTGTGGGGCCTTACACTCAAGGTAGTAGAAGGACACGATGATCTGCCCTGTCTAGAGGTTGTACTAGAGTGCTCTTCCCTACACATCAATTTGAGCATACTGGATATATGGGGCCTATTCTGATCCCACATAGTTTTTTTGCCCCAATTTAGAAGGGGTTATTGATTGGCTTACTAACCCATTAGGAGGGTGTTCCTTTGAGTAAATCAGGTTATGCTCTAGATTCAAGCTTTGTACCTTCGTCTATGCCAGAGTCTGCCAATAATGGTCTTTAAATTCCTAGTGTGGATCCTCTAGTGCTACTGATATCTACTTATGGTATTCCATAGACTACTACTGTTGTTCCTTCTTTTGAGACTGTATTTGGGTATGGTATTTTGAGATTAAGAGTTAAGCATTCTTTTTTGTTGCCTCCTCAGGTGGGAACTTAGCCTACTAGTTTTACTATGCCTGCTATTATTACACGTACAATTATGTCTTCTGAGGATCAAAAGAGGTTTGAATAAGTCACTCATTTAGGTCCTCCTCCCAGGTTTAGTGGTGTTATGGGAAAGGATGCCTATAAGTTCATTATTTATTATAATAAGAAACTACATAACTTTGTTTGCTTGGGTTGCATAGGATTTCTTATACTATATACAAGTTGAGAGATGTAGCCAAGGATTTGTGGAGGTCACTTATTAGTTGTAGGCTTCTTGATTCTCTAGATATAACTTGGGATTACTTTGTTGAGGCCTTTTTGGATATATTTGTGTTGTACAGTTTGAGGGATCAGATTAGAGATGAGTTTGATCACTTGTAGCATGGCTCCATGACTTTAACAGAGTATGAGTCATGTTTCCATGCTTTGTCAATATATTTTTCCTGCATTGCCATCGAGTCTGAGAAGATTCAAAAGTTTATAAATGGGTTGGATGTTTCTCTTCAGCTAGCTATAACCCAGATGGTAGTTTATATAGCATCATTTAAAAGTATAGTGGATCATGCTAGGATAATGAGTGTATTATTCAAGTATGTTAGGGAGGAAACAAGAGAGTGCACTATCAAGGACAGTTCAAATGTCAAACTCCTTGAGGTAGAGATTCTAGAGGCTTCGATAGTATCATGGTAGACCAGTGTATGAATCTTTGAAAGGTTTAGATACTGGGTCTTCTATTCCAAGACATCTTGGTGGTTGTTCTAGTGCACCCATACCTTCTTCTATTAAGCCATGCCATAGAGGTTGCTATATATGTAATGAGGTTGACTATTTTTTGAAGGACTATCCCCCTATGTGTTCAGGGATACTCCAATATAGGTTATGAGAGGTAGAGGTTCTACTAGAGGTGCATATGGTAAAGGTAGTGGTACCTATGGTGGTGGTCTCGGGGCTACTAAGTTAAGTGGTGGTCGTGTATAGTTCTATGCTATACCATAGGTAGAGGCGTTCGCCTCTGTTATCACAGTTACCATCCCTCTTTATTTTAGATTTTTGTCTGTGTTGTTTTTTCTGGGATTGATGTTCTGGTATTTGATGGAATATTTTGTACCTTTTATAATGGATAATTATATTTTTTAAGAAAGTATTGAAGTATTTGATGTTGGGTTTTACTTGTTTTTAGGAAATTTACTCAGAAGTAAGAATAACTTGGAAAAAAAGGAAATGATTATATATGGCAGACTAACTAATGGGCCATCAACTTGCAATTGACCGTTGTTGTGTTCGTTAGGCTTAAGAATAAATAAAGTCATCAAGGACCTCAGTAATAGCCCAAGTGATGAATTATTAGGCCAGCGATGGACTGTCACTGTGTCTGTATTCCTTAAACAAAAACCATTGAAATCAGAGTTTCAATTATTGACTTGGTGATGGGCCATCAGGCTTTTGACGGACCATCACTGCATCCGTCAATCTTAAATAGACAACATGGAAATCAGATTACGAACGAAGGACTTGGTGATGGGCCATTAGGCATGCGACAGACTATCACTTTGGTCATCAATAGATGACACAATAGATTTTATTTGAATTTTTAAGTCCCACCTTTTGAGAGCCTATAAATACCAAGCTTAGGGTTAGATTAGGCATCTTTGTCTATTCAAACACAATTTTGTAAAGTAGAATTCTCTGATAAACAAGTTTAGACTTTGAGATTTCATTTATTCACTATCAATTGAAGATTTGCAATAAACTCTTATATCTTAGTAAGTTTTTATGAATTATTTATGAAACATACAATGGAATTCATTTCTTCATCTATATATGACTAGAACTCCCATAACTAGGGTTATAAGAGCCTTGGTGTAATTCATTGTTAGGGTTGTGGGAATGATCAAATCCTTTAGATTAATCTAATTGCATAACCTTCTCTTCAGTTTAATGATTCTTCTTGGTTGCAAACTTGAAGGATGTTCCTGTAGACATAACTTGTTTTAGTAGAAGAGTTGGCGTTAAGAACAGAGACGAGTTACAAGAAAATCAGAGAAGTTAACCTTTGATTTTATGGCCAATGCTTTAATAGGAAAAACTCCTTGAGGATTTAATTGATTAATCCAATTCTCTCTTTAAGTTTAAAAGAATTAAAGTATAACCATCTTTTAGGGTTAAGAAACATGTAGATGGACTTTCTTGCACAATTAGCCTTGTAATTGGGTTTGTTAAATTTGGTTTTGAGATGACCCACAACCCTTATTGTTGTAACACCTTGGTGACTCTAATCCTAGTTTACTGTCTCTCATTGATTTTTAACTTCGCAAACTAATCAACAGCTCATACACTGAGTAAACTCTAAAAAATATGTGTTAACAATAAAAGCCCCTTTATTTTTAGAAACTTTTGATTAATAGTTAACTAATAATCACAAGACTTAGTTAACACCATATTCCCTATGGGATTCAACCCTAACCTAGTTGGGTTATATTTGACAACAGTCGCTTACACTCTGTTAGAAGAGTTGTAATTTGGGCATGTCAAAATTTTGAGATCAATTTTCTCATATGTGTCTACATATTTTTCTTTGGCTTTTTATTCTGCTAGAGATCCTCTTACAATGCATATTCATATATCTACCCCTGTAGCAGACTCGTTAGTGTTTGATTGGGTGCACCAATCTTGTGTTGTGACTTTTGTTGGGCGTGAAACTTGGGTAGATTTGATTTTCTTAGATAGGGTGGATTTTGATGTCATATTTGGTATGGATTGGTTAGCTCCTTATCGTGTTGTCCTAGATTGTAATACTACAACTGTGATATTAGCTTCGTTGAGTGTGCCAAGGATAGCTTGGAAGGGTGTATTTAATTCGTGTCCCAAGAGAGTCATATCTTTCCTTCAAGCTCGTCATTTGGTTGGGAGGGGATGTTTTTCGTATTTGGATTCTATTCATGATACTAGTATTATTTTACTTCTATTTTTGGATTTTTTTCCTTGTTGTTCATGAGTTCATGGATGTTTTCCCTATGGATTTGTTTGGTATCCATCTGTATCGTTATATTGACTTTGTTATTAATGTTAAGCCAGTCACCAAGCCAATTTACATTCATCCTTATAGGATGGTTCGATAAGAGTTGAAGAAACTTAAGGATCAGTTGTAGGAAATATTAGATAAAGGATTTATCCGACCTAGCGTATCACCCTAGGTGCACCTATTTGGTTTGTAAAGAAAAATTATGGGTCTAACCGTGTGTGTTTTGATTATCGACAGTTGAACATGGTTATAGTTAAGAATAATTTTCCTCTATCTCATATTGATGATCCATTCGATTAGCTTTAGGGTGCATCAGTGTTTTAAAAGATTTATTTGAGACTGAGGTATCACTAGTAGAATGATTATCACATTGGATATTTTGAAGATAGCTTTTCAAACTCGATACAGTCATTATAAGTCCTTGGTCATGTCATTTGGGTTGACCAATTCCCTACTCACATTTACGGAGTTGATGAATTGAGTATTTTGACCATATCTCAAATCTTTTGTCATTGTAATTATAGATGATATCTTGGTTAATTCCATGTGTGAGGCGGACCATAAGGATCATGGACCATGAGGAGCATTTGTGAATTATGCTTCTGAGATTGAGGCATAAGAAGTTGAATGCTAAGATCTACAAATCTAAGGTTTAGTTGGAGTCTATTTCTTTATTAGGACATGTGGTTACCAAAGATGGTATTGGTTGATCCGTTCAAGATGCAGTGGTTTGTGATTGAGCTAGGCCTACTTCTCCTACAAATATTTGGAGTTTTTCTAGGTTAGCAGGTTACTATTGGTGTTTTGTTTAGGGTTTTTCATCTATTAAAGCTCCATTGACCAAGTTGACTTAAAAAATATTTCCTTTAGTGGTCTTATGCTTGTGAGGTAATCTTTCAAAAGCTCAAGGATTTGTTGACATTAGAACCTATCTTCACTTTTCCCAAGGGGGTGTGGGCTTTACCATCTTTTGTGATGCTTCTGGTTTTGGGTTAGGTGTTGTGTCAATGCAAGTGGGTAAGGTGATTAGAAATTCATCTCATTAATTGAAGCCCCATAAAAGGAACTACCCTACCTATGATTTAGAGTTGTGCACAGTTGTATTTTCCTTAAATTTGTAGAGGCACTACTGATATGGAGTCCATCGTGAGATTTTCTAATATAATTATAGACTTCAATATTTCTTTACCCGATGAAATCTTAATATATGGCATCGTCATTGGCTTGAGTTATTTACAGATTATGACATGACTATTTTGTATTATTCGGGAAAGGCTAATGTGATTGGGGATGCCTTAAGCCTGAAGTTGACTAGCATGGGTAGCTTGGCTAATCTTTTGACTCAGAAGAGACATTTGGCCTTAGACATTTAGTCTTTGCCTAACCAGATGGTTAGTTATGTTCTATGGATTTATGGCACTTTCGATGCTTAAAATTATGAAAATATGCAAGTTACTTAGGTTGTTTTGTTAGATATGATGCATTTTTGTTATGTTTTTGCAGGAAATAAGATTTTGGGACTATTCTCTAAGAAAGGAGTGAAATTTAAAGTTTTTGGCCACAGAAGTAGGAACCTATGGCCCATATGTTTTACCTATGGTCCGTAGGTTCCAAAGTAGGTGTCAAAAATTGAGATTAAGAGACTCAGAAGTTCAGAATGGAACACTTTTTCTGTTATAAAGATGACCCACACCCCATAGGCGACAGAGTAGGTTACATAAGAGTCAAGTCTAGAAAGTTCAGGAGCTTCTGAAGGAAAGGGGCCGCCTACGGACCATAGGTGCCCAGTAAGTGGCCACCGACATTGATTTTCCTTCTCTGTTTGGGATGTTTTTACCAGGGTTTCCTGCCTATATAAACTCTTTATAATTTTTTAGTTAGTTTAAACACTCTATATGCTTACGAACATATATTTGATTCCAAGATTTGATTTTGATCTTAGGATTACTTTTTCTTGATTTTAGTTTATAATTCAGTTACAGACTTTCGGTTTTATTTATTGATTATTGTGATATTGTTTAAATGTCTTCAATTATAAATTTCTTTGATAGTTTTACAACAATGATCAATAAATTCCTTAGCTAGGGTTGTGGGAACCCTAGCATATTGAACGAAGTAGGGGAAGTCATAAGTTGTTCTGAACTGATATTCTTGCATGTATTGTTATTGTCTTTAGTTTAATAGATTTTTTAGTGCCTTCAAATGCTAAGATCCCGCCTTGTATATCACTGCTTACTTCACAAGAGAAGTATAGATTAGGAAAAGATAATCACAATAGTAATCTGAAGATTAATTGTTAATCTGGGCTAATCAGTATAATCAATGTATGACAGTTATCTATAATATAAAAACTTGAGACTCAAAAGATAATAGTTAACTGGGATCAAGGATAATGGTTAGTAATGCCACATCTTGAGACTCAAAAGGTAAAAAGTAAAATCCGTCAATAAGTCCACAAGAAAGTTTATGGTACATTACTTATATGCAAGGTATTGGGTTTGCTCAAAGAAGCATGATGAACCTACCGAGTTGAGAATCTAGGGGTAACACAACCGTAGTCTTCATTTCCCATTGATTACAATCAAATTTGAGTTCTCTTACATGATTTAGATTACTACTGCAAACCACCATTTACTTTCTACACTGTCAGTTAGTTCCAGCAAACAAGATATAAAATTCCACGTATTTCCATGAGTTTGACCCCGACCTGAGTTGGGTAGCTTTAATTGACAGATACTTGACAGCGACTATTTTATCCTTTAATTAGAGGTGTAGCTTAAGTGTTCATCAATATTATGGCATCGTTGCCGGGGAATATTATGTTGAGTTGTAGATTTAAGTTACTGAAGTTTGTGGGTTTTTGTTTTTTGTTTTTAGTTGGGTGTATGTCTAACACTAAGAGTCAAGGAAATCCCTTAATCCTACTAAATTTGAACCCAGAGAGGATCTTACAGCCAAATTATATGATAACGAAACTAGTACATGCAGGCAATCTTGAAATGGTTTGGGATGATCCTAATGTTGTACCTCCCTAATTTCTAGGCGATCCTTAGAACATTGCTGATGGGAAAAAGAGTAGTTGATGGTAGATGAAGCTACCAACCAAAGAAGGGACGAGGAGACCCAGCTAGCCTAGCAGGCAAAGCTATCTAGGCCAAGACCGACAGTTGATCATCTAGTAGAACTCATTGATAATTGAGATAGCATTTATGGTGGTAGGGCTCAAGTAATCCCAGCATGCCAGTACTATTATCCGTACGATGATGAAGAGTATATGAAATACATTGAGCCAACAGAAATAGGAGTTATTATTCCTCCTACATTGTCCCTTAATGTTAAATTTGACATTTGTAGTGCCATGATCTAGCTCTTGAACTTGAAAGGTGTGTTTTTAGGCTCAGCTACAGATGACTCAAATATGCATCTTTCTAATTTTTTGGGATCTGTACCTCTTATACTATTTCAAGGGAAGATCAAGAGGCACTGAGATTAAGGTAGCTCCCTTTCTTGTTAACTAGAGAAGCTTTTTTTTTATCAGGGGAACTTCTTAGAGGATTGGTTAAAACTTGGAATGAGTTGTGTAGGAAATTCTTAAACTGTTTCTTTCCTTTGACTAGAATGTTGTGGTTAAAAGATGATTTATAAAACTTCAGGCAGCTACATTCTGAGTTGATGAACGAGGCTTGGTACTTTTCTAAGAAGAAGTTAAGGATGGTACCCAATCATCATATTTAAGGGATGAGCTTGCTGAAGATATTATATAGAGCCTTGAATATTAGTTCCCGAGATATGGCTGACCCAATCACTGGAGGACCGTTTATGAGATTACGGTAGGAAGTAGCATCTGAGGTTCTAGGACAGATCAATCTCACCCACAAAGGGTGGCATACTCTAAAGGTAGAAAGGGGTGTTGGAACTTATGCCATTGGGGCTTTCGACGACCATGGAGTTGGTAATGCGCCTGTGGAAAAAAATATTGTGCATCTTAGAACTGGTATTGGGTAGCTATCAAAGTAGTTCGTAATAGTGAATTCTGAGAATGTAAATGCAGTAGGTACACTGGGTGCAACCTCTAGAGCATATGAGTTTGACATAAGAGAGGAGGCTAAGAATCTTTATTGGCATGTTTCCTAGCCAAGGGGCAAGGAAACCAAGGTTGGAACTATTATGGAAATAGATACAAAGACGACAGTAGGGAGCGTAATGGTGAGTAGAGAATAAAAAATGACTACAAGGAAAAGGTAGACAGGTATGTTACGCCAGGCAGCTGTGATACTTAATCAAGAATGGAGGCATTGCTGTCTAAACTAGTGAAGGTTCAAGAAAATCAACAGATATACCTTAAGAAGAATAAGGCTAATATCGCCGGTCTAAACTAGAAGGTTGAGTCTCATGCGACTACAATTAAGCAGTTAGAGCAGTAATTTGGGAAGATATCTTCTACTTCAAATTAGAGACATTCGGAAACTTTTTCGAGCAACACTTCTCCAAATCCTAAGATATATGGTCATTATCTTGGTATTACCACTCAAAGTAGTAAGTCCACTGTATATCCCTCATTGTCTACAGTTGATGTGTCGAAGAATGATTTTATTATGGTTGATGATACACCATCCGTAGAGTTAGACAAGGGGATAAAATGATTTTATTATGGTTGATGATACACCATCCGTAGAGTTAGACAAGGGGATAATTGTTGATGTTAGTATGGGTGAGGATAAAGGTCAGGTCAAGGTCGATGATCCCGTAGTGAAGAAACTTCCATGATCTCCCCCACCTTTTCCTCAAAGAATTAAGTACGAGAAGAAGGAAGGGATGTTTAAAAAATTCATTGAGATGCAGAAAGATTTGATTTTTAACATACCTCTCCTTAAGGCTTTGGAGAAAATTCCTGGGTATGATAGGTTTATGAAAGAATTAGTAACAGGGAAGAGAGAAGCTATTTTTAAGGATGTTGGGGGATTGTCCAATTGCAGTGCAGTCACTTCTAAGTCTCTAGAATAGAACAAGGTTGATCCCCAATCATTAACAATCCCATGTACTATTAGGATATCCAGATTCACCAAATCATTATATAACATAGGATCCAACACTATTTTGATGTCTTTGGTTGTATTCAGGCAATTGGGCTTGAGCCCTCTATCCGACTACTACATTGTTGTTGATGGTAGACCATACAGTAAAGAAACCCATGCATATCATTAGATGTGTTCATGAAATTTGATAGATTTATTTTTAAGTTAACTTAGTCATTATGGATTAGGGGTTGACTTCAAGATTTCCATTATATTGGGAAGACCATTAATGGCCACGTGTAGAGTAATGGTTTATATTGAAAAAGGGGAGGTCAAGTTCAGAGACAATAACGAGGAAGTCACTTTCAATGTTTGAAGAATTAGAAAGCAGCCTACCATCTTGAGAGTGGTCTCAGGGCTACTAAGTTCAGTGGTGGTCGTGGATAGTGCTATCTTATACTCGCTATACCAGAGGTAGAGGTGTTCACCTCTGTTATCACAGCTACCATCCCTCTTTATTTCAAATTTGTGTCTATGTTATTTTTTTTGGGATTGATGTTTTCTCATTTGACGGAACATTTTGTACCTTTTACAAGGGATAATTTTATGTTTTTAAGTAAGTATTCAAGTTTTGGGTTTTGCTTGATCTCAGGAAATTTACTCTAAATGATGAATAACTTGGAAAAGCAGGAAATGAGTGTATGTGACAGACTAACTGACGGGCCATCAGACTTGCAATGAACCATTGTTATGTTCGTTAGCCTTAAGAAGAAATGAATTCATCAAGGACCTCAGTAACAACCCAAGTGACGGATCATTAGGCCTGCGATGGACCATCACTTTGTCTGTCTTCCTTAAATAGAAACCATTGAAATCAGAGTCTCAGCGATGGACTTGGTGACGGGCCATCAGGCTTGCGACAGACCATCACTGTATCCGTCAATCTTAAACAGACAACATGGAAATCAGATTCCAAAAGACAGACTTGGTGATGGGCCATCAGGCATGCGACGACCCATCAATTTAGAGGTCAATTGATGATGCGATAGCTTTTATTTGAGTTTTGAAGTCCCACTTTCTGGGAGTCTATAAATACCCAGCTTGGGGTTAGATTAGGCATCTTTGGCCATTGAAACACAATTTTGTAAATTAGAATTCTCTGAGAAACAAGTTTAGACTTTTATATTTCATTTTATTCACTATCAATTGAAGATTTGGAACAAACTCTTATATCTTTGTAAGTTTTTATGAATTATTTATGAAACATGCAATGGAATTCCTTTCTTCATCTATATATGGCTAGAACTCCCATAACTAGGGTTATAAGAGCCTTGGTGTGATTCATTGTTAGGGTTGTAGGAAAGATCAAATCCTTTAGATTAATTTAATTGTATAACATTCTCTTCAGTTTAATGATTATTCTTAGATGCAAACTTGAAGGATGTGCCTATAGATTCTATTTGTTTTAGTAGAAGAGTTGGTGTTAGGAAAAGAGAAGAGTTACAATAAAATTAAAGAAATTAACCTTTGATTTTATGGTTGATGCCTTAACCGGATCAACTCCTTGAGGATTTAATTGATTAATAAAATTCGCTCTTTAAGTTCAAAACAATAAAGTGTAACCATCTTTTAGGGTTGAGAAACAATTAGATGAACTTTATTATACAATTATCCTTGTAATTAGATTTTTTAAATATGGATTTGAGATAACCCAAACCCTTATTTTTTAAATATCTTGTTGACTATAATCTTTGTTTACTGTCGCTTATTGAATTTTAACTTTGCAAACTAATCACCATCTCATACACTGAGTAAAATCTAAAAAATTCTTTGTTAACAATAGAAACCCCCTTTAGTTCTAGAAACTTTTGATTAATAGTTAATTAATAATCATAAGACATAATTAACACTATATTCCCTATGGGATTCGACCCCAACTTAGTTGGGTTATATAATTGACAACGACCGCTTACATTCTTTTAGGAGAGTTGTAATTTGGCGATCAAATTTTGGTGTTCTTTCCAGGGAATATGATTGTCAATTAAATATATAAACGTTAATTGATGTTTGGTCAAGTTTTCTAATATTACTTTATTCATTCTTTTTTACTATTATCGAATCTTTGTTGTGTAAGCCATAAACCAAAAGGTCAAGAAGGCCATTATTACCTTTCAACCTAGAATTGTAACAAATTGGGAGTATGGCTGAACAATAAGAAGCTAAAAGATTAGCTGTTTTGGCTAATCTACAAGTCAATCAAAAAAAATAAAGATAACCCTGGTCGTGTGGCTAATGCAGAGGATGATAACCTGGGAGATGATGACTTGATTGATCCTTTGAAAAAGAGTTGTGCCATGAATGTAGCTATAATAGAAAATCAAAGTCATCTTGTTAAAGGGAGAGGGAATCGTCAACCTACTGTGTAATTTTATTTCGATGACGATAATAAGGCTTATTTGGATAGACATAGTGATATAGGAGTGATTATTCCACCACCATTAGCACAAAGTGTGAAGTTTAACATTACAAGTACAATGATCCAGTTAATTAATCTTAAGGGGCTATTTGGTGGACTATCAGGGGATGATCCTAATATGCACCTGGTGAACTTTATCAATATTTGCAAGTCCTTTGATAATCATGGAGTGGGGCAGAATGCAATCAGTCTAAGGTTATTCCTGTTATCTCTATTTGGGGAGGCAACCCTGTGGTTGAATGCGCTAGTACCCAATTCTATAACAAACTAGAAGCAACTGAAAGGAGTTTTCCTAGAAAGGTTCTTTCCGTCTTCTAGAATATTACAGTTGAGGGATGTGATTAGTAACTTTAGGCAGCTACCGAATGAAGCCCTTCAAGAGACATGTGTAAGGTTCAAAAAAGACTTGACACAATGTTCGAATTATAAGTTTATTGAAGAGAAATTGATGGAAACATTCTATAAAGCTTTGAACTCAATTAAAAAGCCATCTGTGGATAATGCAGTGGAAGGAGCTTTTATAGATCTTACTTTTGCTGAAGCTTTAGAAATACTAAAGAAGTTGACTAAAATAATTAAATATCACATACTGGGGATTTTGAGGTAGCAAGTAGTACTTATTCTAGCGGGATGTCAGTAAAACAATGTAGGAGAGAAAAGGAGCATGATTAGGATATGGCTCACATGAAGTCCCAGATAGATTTTCTCATAAAACATTTGCTATCAGGGAACGTACAAAAGGTAAAAATTGTGGGATTAAAAAGTAAGGGAGTTGAATTAAATTCTGAGGAGGAGACAAACTACTTGAATAATCAAGGGGATTTTGAGGCAATGGCCAAGGAAAACAAGGTCGGAATTATTATAACAAGGCTGGCTATAGAGATCATGACCATGGTGTATGGAAGAACAAGACTGATAGGAATGGTTTGTATATATGACCTGGGATTCATGACAATGCCTCCAACAATTTTAGGAATATGTCAATGCAAGATATGATGGATAAGTTATTAATAGGTGTGGAGTCAACCAATGCTGGAGTAAGGGAGATAAAGAGTGATATATCATCCATGAGTCAATTAGTTGACTAACACTCTACATCCACTAAGAAATTGGATCAACAAATGAACCAATTGTCGACAATATTCAATTAAAAGAAAGAGTCGGATATTGCCAAGTGACACACTGTAGAATCTGAGAAATGATAGTTCATGTATGGCTATTATCACTAGAAGTGGTAAAATGTTACATAGTCCTTGCTTGAATGAATCCATTTTAGATGATGCAATGGAGTTAGAAGAGGAAGCTGTTGATGAACATCCAGTAAAGTCTGGAAAGCTATAAAATATGAAACATCCATCTAAACAAAAGCAAGCTAATGATGTTGAGAAAGAGAAAAATAAGGCGGTAGAGGCCGTTGAAACAAAACTAATAAATTTACCTCCTCTATTACCACATAGATTTAAGAAGAAGTCAGATGAGACTAAGTTCAGCAAATTTATGGCCATGTTGAAGCAGTTGACACTAAATATATCCTTAATTAAGGCACTAAAGCAGATGTTGGGTTATCCTAAGTTCATGAAAGATCTTGTGATAAAGAAAACGACAGTGAGTTATGAACTAGTAGATAATCTCCATCATTGTAGCGCCATTTCTACGAGATCTCTAGTGCAAAAATAATGTTGACCTAGTAGAATTTACTGTTCTGTGTACTATCGGATTGTTTAAATTTGCAAAAGCCCTATGCGATCTTAAAGCAAGCATTAACCTCATGCCATTGGTGGTTTTTAAAAAGTTGGGTTTGGGAGACCTTATGCCTACTAAAATGCAACTTTTGATGGCTGACAGGTCGGTAAAAAGACTGGTGAGAATTCTTTATGATGTTCTTATTAAGGTTGCTAGCTATATATTCCTAGCATACTTTGTGATTCTAGATTATGATGTGGATTTTGAGGTACCAATAATCTATGGTATATCGTTCTTAGCGATGGGAGAGTATTGATCGATTTGGAGTTTAATGAGATAAAATTCAGGCTTAATGATGAAAAGGTTAGCTTTGATGTATGCCAGTCCATGAAGCAACAGAAGGAGATAAGTGTTGTTTTAATTATTTATGTTTTCTATAAAGATGATCAAGTGGTGCTAGTTGAAGAAAGATTTGTGGTGGAGACTTTAGCTCCCGTGTTGATAAACTTAGATAGAGAAGGAATTGACGAGTACGATGAGACCATATCTGCATTGACCGGAATGGGGTCATACTTTTATGCCCCCAAGAAGTTGGATATGAACTTAAAAAATTGTCTAACACCACCTTCTAAGCCTTCGATTGAAGAACCACCTATATTGGAACTAAAGGTGCTGCCAGGCCATTTATGAGAATGCCATTTGGCTCAAAAGACTTAGCACGTGATGTACATAAGGATGAAATCAAAGTATTTAAGCTCATACAAGTTCTTCCTTTTAGGCAACTCATGCCAACATATGATGTAGATTCAACAAGATTATGAATATCATCATATGCATAAAGGTAATGGAGAAAGGTATTAAGGACAAGATTCTCATCAAAGATGTATTAACAAGTAGGAACACACAAAGAGATAATAAGATACGGTAAGTGCATAGGACCTCTTTCTTTCAACCCACTTCCTGAGGAAAAGTATTCCAACAAGAGAACGATGCTATTAGGAAGAATAGGGAAACTACTAGACAATAAACCAATGTAAGTAGTTTTCCAAAGAACTTGGTTTCCCTCTACTAATGATGTTGAGCATGATCCTAAGAGTCCCACAATATATTTCACATTGTACAACCCTATGAAGGTGACAAGAAGCCTTTAAAATCCTTGGACTCTTAAACTCACAAGAATTCAACTTGGCATCCATAAGTTGTGCTCCACATAACTTAAACTCAAATGCGCCAAATATGGATGCAAGTACATGAATAATACCCCAAAATAGGCAATGACACAATTTCCCTTGGGTCCTCAATCATAAAGTCGGCTTTGAGAAAGGGGCTTCTCATCAAAACCACGTCACAAAGAATGATATCATGAGAAGGGAGTTCATCTTAATCGTTGTCAAGAGGGAGCTCTTTCCTTGACTTACAATTAGTGATACATGGGTCAAGAATGGAAATACTTAAGGGTGAACTCTCTTGGTTCATTTTATTACTCCCCTTCTTTAGTGACTTAGCATTGTGGGAAATTACCCCATGTACAACTTGGGTCTATCAAGTGGGTTGTAAATCCACATGAAGGACTATCCATCATAGGGAAGGATACAAATATTCACTCTCAAATATTGCTTGACATCTTGACCAAGCATCAAGTAGGATGTACAATAATCTCCATATCCTAAGAGGTTATTGGGGTCAAATGGGTGAAGTAGCCAAGGACCTAGGTCTCGGCTATACCCAATTTCCCTTATGGTGCCATCCCCAAAAGTAGGCACACCCTCTATATAACCATTAGAAATATTATGAACAAGAAGATGGTAGAGAAAGGTGTCACACAAATCAACTTCAACTATGGAGTCCTTATGCAAGTACTCACTAGTTTTAACTTTATCACCATTAGTATGGTCAACATAGGAAACACAAAAAGAGAGAAATCCCCACATAGATACAAACCACCATGGGCAACAAAGGTATCACAATCAAAACCATTTTCATAAGTAAAATCAAAATTCGAGTTTCCTAAACATTTAAGCAAATCAAGGTCATCTTCACCCAATTTATCATTTTTTACAACATTTTCATTCTCATGATTTCTATGAGAAAAAATAAGGCTTTCATCACACAATACACTCAAAGAATCATCTCTCATCTCATGATCAACTCTATCTCCACCATCACTAACTTGAGACTTATCAAATATACAATACATATGTCAAGTAGACTATATTCATGAGTAAGTTGATCATCATTCACATCCTCACTAGTTTTTGGAAACTCACATACCAACATAGACTCACCTTGGTTTTCATAAGGGTCAACTAGTGTATGAATACTCTCGTTACTTAGTAATGGAACCTCATCCATGTTACAAGTGCTATCACTAGGTGGACACGAATTAATCTCAAGAGAAGAATCAACTCGTTCATCTATAGGATTAGATAGTGCTTATACACTTACAATAAGAATTTGATCGCTATGAAACCAAGAAATACCACGAGTATCACAAAGGAAAAACTCGTGTACTTCTTTTCTAGAAAAATTAGCAACTACACCTACTTGGATTCTACTAGCCACATCACGATATTCTAAGTTTGTAGGATTGTAGGAGATAGCATTTTAACCTTGTAGCTCAGATGAGGTACAACATTCACTTTGGTGCGTATCATGGCAGCCCACTTGCTCCTTTGGGAAGCTCTCACCATAAGGGAGTCTTTGATTAAGTAGATTGTACGGCACCCACTCCCTTTCTTGTCTTTCACATTCATGTTTAATAGCTTCAACACAGGCCAATTCAGTAGGACTAAGTGGAGGAATTGGATTCGGGGAGCTAAACATTTGGCGTAGCCATTCAAGGTTTTGTTTAAGATCTTCACAAGCGGCCTTAAAAGTATCGTCACCCATGGTACCTAAGAAAGATAACAACAAAGAAAAACAAAAAACTAGTTAGCTCAAATGTATCCTCACCATACTCTCACACCTTCAGTTACCTCACACTTGGCTTCACAAGTATTGAAAGTTAGCTTATAACCCATGAGAAGCTAAGGGATGAGTTCTACTCTTATCCAAAATGGATTTTCGTTTGAGATACTTACAAAACTCTTGTTCGGACTTGATCCAAGAAATTACAATGATTCAAAAAAGATAAAAGCACACAAAGAACACAAACATGAAATAAATAGACTCAAAACTAACTCACAACCTAATAGATGAATACTAGTTTGTCAATTAGTATTAGAATCAATAAATGAAACTAAAGGAACAAGAAAAAAAAACTAAGAAATCTGAAATTAGAGCCTTAGGTCATTTTTGGAAGGGTGATGATGTGGCAGCCATGTGACAGTCTTAGATTTGGCGTTAAAAATGTTGAAATTTGAAATTTTTTTGTTCCAAAGTTGAATTGTTCAATCTCCAATTGGAGGAGTGAAGTTTCAGCTATAGTAGAGAGACAAATAAGACTTTAGAGCCTTTTTTTTTTAAATTTGAAGAACTTTGAATTTCTTGCACCATTTTGGCAAGACAATCTTTTACAAGTCCTCGTCTCCTTTCCTTTTTTGTCAACCTTGGAATGCGCCCTTTCTCCTTTAGGGTAACAAGGATTTTTGGAACCCTTTTGTTCTCTTACTTCTTTTGCGATGTCTTGGAAAGGTTTCCCAGACAAACAAAGAGCCACACTCTCTTCCCACTTGTTAAAAGATCAAACAACCTCCTTTGGAGAATCTTCTTCAACACAACATAAAGATGGTGAAGAATAACAAGAACACCAAGAACATTCAAGTATGGAAACTAAACCAAATGTGCTCCAAATTGAATGATTTTTTTTTAGTTTAGCTCACGTTGAACTCCAAAATAACAAAAACACGTTGTCAATCCAAAACCCTCAACAAATTTTGAGATCACCTTTTCAAGATTCTTCAATCTTCAAGTCTAACAATGGTGAAGAACTCAAATAACCCCAAATTAAGATCAAACCATAGATCTAAACCCTATTAGGGCTAGAAAACAATGAGCTAACACTACAAACAACAAAAGGCACAAAAAGCACAAGAAATATAAGCCTCAAGTTTCATCCTAGGTACAAAAAAAGGACAGAATTTTCTTTTTGAGATTCTTAGTTTTTTCAACACCACTTTTTTTAATTTCAAGTTAACAAGCCCAAGATTGATCTCATAGGGATAAAATCAATTCTCGCTCTGATACTAAATGATATAGGGAAGCCAACAAACACACAAGATAAAAAGAAGAACACAAGCTACGAAAATAAGACAATGAGATAACAAGAAACAAACAGCAACTATTGCAATAAAGAGAAGATAGATAGTTTGACAAAGAAGTATACAAGCACTAAAAATCCTAGAATGTATCAAATCCTAAGACCCCTAATACTTCCATAAACATCATCAAACTATTACGTAGACACAAGAGGGATGTCAATCTCCTCAACCACCATCATTTATAAGACAAATTATAATACAAGTGAATCCACACTTGTAAACCCAAGTTTCGGGTTACACTCTCACAAGAGAGAAAATATTTCAAAAATATTTCTTTCAATTCTTCATCAAGACTAAACTAATGAAATAACTCTAAAGGAGGTTATTTATAAGCTATTATAAAAAAAATAAGGTGACCATACTACCCTTAATGAGAGAGGCGGCCATAGAGTGTTTCTCCAACAAGTGCAATCCTTAAAACACCCTTAATAAGGGTGCTCTTCAAGAATCTAAGGCTATGGCTCTTCAAGATTCAAATGTTTGGGAAATGAACACTTCAAAGCCGTGTCTTCAAAATGTGGAACCCTTAGGGGTTTCCTTCAAAACGTAAGACCCTTAGGGATCTCGGGTAGGCATCAAGGCAAGCCCCCAAGCAACCTTCCACACACGACATTGTCTTTTGTGTGTTCAACACGTGTCTTCCTTGCATATTCTTGTGTCTTCGAGGTAACCAAGTCTTGAGTCTTTAGATGTTGGCCTACAATTGTGTCTTAAAAAGTTAGGATGGCCAGTTGGCTCGTATCAAGTTCAGTGCCTCTAAGCTTGAAGATCTGAGTTTTTATCTTGACAATTATATTTATTATGTGAGAGATGTGGATAATGCTTTCTCAAATTTAAAAGAACTTAGAGATCTTTCGATGAAATTGGTTGAAACAAATATGCACAAGACATGGGGACTTATTTATTTTCTTGTAAAGTTAAACTTGATATAACTTGTGGCTACTGCAACAATTGAAAGAGTTTTTTCATCAATGAAGTTTATTAAAAATGATTTATGAAGTAGCATTGGTGATGACTTTTGGAATGACTATTTAGTTTGTTATATAGAGGATGAAGTATTTGAAAATGTATCTAATGATGCAATCATTGATCATTTTCAAAACATGGTAACTCATCGAGTGCAATTATAATGATAGTGTTTATATTTATAATGTTTAACAATTCATCATTTTTTAATATGTGAAATATTATTTCTTTTAGTTAGTTTGGCTATGAATATACACTAGCTTAAAATTGTTGTCTTGTCCTTAAATTCAGAACTCACAGACTTCAAATCCTTGCTTCGCCTTTGACAATGGCTTATTTAATGTAGGTGCATCGCAAACTTTAATTACATGCACTAGGCCAAATATATAAAATCTATGCACTTATGATGTACTATATTATTTGTATATGTGTATTTAAATATATAAAAGCTAATCCCTTCATTTAAAAAAGAATGATCTAATTTTTTTAGTCTGTTTAAAAAAGAATGATCCTTTGCTTTCTGGGCAACACTTTAATCCTAAATTTTAACGTGGCATGTGTAAGACCATAAAATTAAATGATGATTTGATAAATTTGATATAACTTTAATTTAAGACCACAAGATTCAAAAGTCATTCTTGATTTTCTTTTAACGTTGTGCCGATTGAAACTAGGTCATCCTTATTAAAATGGAGTATATATTTCCTAGCTATTTTATAAATTAGATAACCAAAGGCAATAGTGTGTAAGTATCCCACCAACCAAATTCTTTGATTTACGGGGAAAATAGAAAAGTAACACCTATATTTTACAATTGCACTATAGTATTCCTCCAAAGAATTCTGGAAACAAAGACAATTGAAAAAAAATGATAAACTATTCCCTGCTCATTTAAATAAAAATTGTTTAGTTCCTTCCATTTTTTTATCAACCCTTAATACCTTTTTACTTTCTTCAGTTAAATTTAAAAACAATAATTTTGTTGTTCCTATTAGTGTTCTTTCTATATATTCTGGTGTATCTGTTGTATTTATACAATTGTCTAATAATTGTTTTGTTATATATCCTATCCATAATTGTATCGTTTAATCTACATCTATTACACAGTCTAAATCTTAGAAGTTATAATTTTTATTAATCATTTGTTTTGGTGTCTATTTGTTATATTCATCATTTAGATTATACCTTTTAAACCTATCTTTATAATAATATGTAGGTTTTCTCATTTCTAATGTACTAGGTATTATATTTTCATCGTCTTTTTTATCAAGAGTGTTTATTTCCGTGTTTGTATTTACTAAGTTTTCTTTATTAATTACTTCTTGTTTTTCATTAATTTCTTGCTTTTCTATAGTTGTTAAGATTTCTGTATATGTTTCACTATCTTCCAAATCATAATTATCTGTTTCTTCAGCATCTATTGTATTTATTTCTATTTCATTAGTTTCTAATTCTTTATTTTCTAATTTTTCTTTAAATTGATTTATCTCAATTAATAATTTTTGTTCTTTATCTTTTTCTTCTTTTTTCTTTCTGTCTTTTTCATATAGATCTTTTAGCATTTGTAGTTCTTTTTCTAATTCAGCAATCCTATTATTTTTAGTTTCTTCTATTTTTCATATTTTTGCTATAGTCTGTTGTTTTATTTTATCTATTTCTTTTTCCTGTCTATTTCTT